>NC_087175.1:4080000-4087500 GCF_035594125.1 Scylla paramamosain | reverse complement strand
TGTGTGTGTGTGTGTGTGTGTGTGTGTGTGTGTGTGTGTGTGTGTGTGTGTACGCCCCACTTGGTTATTCATAATGATTACACACACACACACACACACACACACACACACACACACACACACACACACACACACACACACACACACACACACACACACACACACACACACCTTAATCTTATGCATCTTTATTCATGTTTAATGAGAGAGAGAGAGAGAGAGAGAGAGAGAGAGAGAGAGAGAGAGAGAGAGAGAGAGAGAGAGAGAGAGAGAGAGAGAGAGAGAGAGAGTATATATGCAAGCGTCGTATTTAACAGCAGATTAGTGGCGCTCTCTCTCTCTCTCTCTCTCTCTCTCTCTCTCTCTCTCTCTCTCTCTCTCTCTCTCTCTCTCTCATAAACTGAAACCTAAAGTCAACCAAACAAGCAAAAATTCACTCACTCACTCACTCACTCACTGATTCACTCATTCACACAAACCCTCAATCAATCAAGCACTTTCTCACTCATTCAAATTGACACACACACACACACACACACACATTCATCTATTCACACACACACTAACCCAACAGTGTCAATCAATTAGTGAAACAAACATACACACACACCCTCTCTCCCTCCCCTCCACCCACGTCTCTCCCTCCCACCCTCCATCACCCCTCATCCCCCTCACCTGCACCCCTCGTAGTCCTGTCCTTATGACGGTGGGCGTGAGGTCGTCGTGAGTTCGGAGCAGGTAAACGAGTCCAGTCTGAAACACGACAGCGAGGAGGGAGGTGCCTTCGCTGCCTGCTGGGGGAGGAGGGAGGGGTTAAGGGAAGGAAGGGCGGGGAAGAACGATAGAGGAGGAGGAGGTGGGAAGGAGGAAGGGACGGAAGGGGAAGAGGAGGGGAAGAAGAGGGGGTTGGTATGAGAAGGAGGGAAGAGAGGAGGAATGAAGGAGAAAGGAAGGAATACAAAAAGGGAAGGAGAAATAGAGGGAGGGAATGAAGGAAAGAAGGAAGGAAAGAAGGGAAATATGTGATAGATTGATAAAAGGGAAGTGAGAGATTGAAGGAAGAATGGTGGGAGAGAAGGAAGGAGAGGAGGAAAGAATGGAAGAGAAAAGAAGGCATGGAAGAAAGATGAAAAAGGAAGGAAGGAAGGAAGGAAGGAAGGAAGGAAGAGGGAGGAACGATAATAAGTAATAGATTGATTGAGAGAAAAAGAAAGGAAGAAAGGAATGAATGAAGGAAAAGAAGGAAGGAAGGAGAAGAGGTGATGAAAGAACGAAGGAATGAAGAAAAGAATGAAGGGAGAGAAGGAATGAGAGGGGAGGAGGGATGGAATGGAAGAAAAGAAGTGTTTGAAGTAGGAAATCAATGAAGAAGGAAGGGGGGAAGGAAGAGGGAGAAAAGGAAAGGGAGGAGGAAATAATGGAGGAAAAGAAGATAAAAAAGGGAGGAAAAGGGAGAGAAACCAAAGAATAAAAAGGAAATAGGAGAGAAAGAGAAAGAAAGGAGGAGGAGGAGGAGGAGGAGGAGGAGGAGGAGGAGGAGGAGGAGGACAGATTGAAGTGAAGAAGAAAATTGAGAGAGAGTGAAGGAGGTTTGGGAAGGAAGCGAAACAGGAAAAGAAGAAGAAGAAAGGGGAAGAAAGGAAGAGGGAAGGAAGAAAAGAAGGAAGGAAGGAGGGAGTGAGAGAAAGAGGAAGGAAGGAAGGAAGGAAGGGAGAGAAAAGAAAGAAAATGAGAACCACGTTACTTATAAGACATATTTTGAAAGTAAGTGTGTGTGTGTGTGTGTGTGTGTGTGTGTGTGTGTGTGTGTGTGTGTGTGTGTGTGTGTGTGTGTGTGTGTGTGTGTGCAAGTTTGCTAATAAAAAGAAGAAAAATAATAATAATAATAACAATAATAAAGAAGAATTATGAAAAAAAGAATATAACATGAAAACATACATTATTCTCTCTCTCTCTCTCTCTCTCTCTCTCTCTCTCTCTCTCTCTCTCTCTCTCTCTCTCTCTCTCTCTCTCTCACGTTCAATTATCTTTTCTCCTTTATTCCCTTTTTCTGTATTGCTTTCTTCTTTTCTTTCGTTTATATCACTCCCATACATCACCTACTCCTTCTCTCTCTCTTTCTCTCACTCCCTCCCTCTCACCTGTCTTATTTCTCTATTTCTACCCTTTATTCCACTTTTTTTCTGTGTACATTCCATTTTTCTTTTTCATTTTGTCCTTTCTTTTCATGTAACTTTTTTTTCTTCTCATCTCTTTTCTCCTCTTTCTCACACATACTTCCCTCTCCCTCTCTCTCTCTCTCTCTCTCTCTCTCTCTCTCTCCATCACACATACTCTTCCTCTCTTTCTCACTCTCTCACTCTCTCACTCTCTCACTCTCTCACTCTCTCACTCTCTCTCTCACCTGTCTTATTGGCGGTTGGATTCTCGTCACTTTCCTCCATCTTGAACTTGGGGCAGGACCAGGCGAGGTGGGTAATGGCCGTGTCGTCGAGGAGGGGCACCTGGGACACCATGGCGCCGTGCACGTCCATTACAATCACCAGCCCGGACGTGGTGCCGAAGTACACCTGGGGGCGGGGCACAGGTGAGGCGGGGCGTGGGAGCAATATTTGGGTCAGGTGAGGTGAGAAAAAGGGGGTTTGTATTCACCTCCATTACATTCCAAAGGCTTTAGTTAAGGTGACACTGGTTTTCAAGGGTGTTTTTGCAGTTCCAGTGACAGATTAACAAGATTTCTTAGCTATTGACAGGAAAAACAGTCTTGGGAACCTGTCTAGTCATCTCTGTGGCCTTGAAAAATAGTACTGGTAAAGATACACTGGTTTTCAAGGGTGTTTTTGCAGTTCCAGTGGCAGATTAACAAGATTTCTTAGCTATTGACAGGAGAAACATTGGGGACCCGCCTAGTTATCTCTGTGGCCTTGGAAAATAGCGGTGATGGAGCAAAGTGTTTTAGAATAAGGGACAAAGGGAGGGAAAGCTGAGTGTGGTTGGCGAGATTGTGGTAGCACTGAATTTAGTTAGGCTAGGTTAGATAAGAGAGAGAGAGAGAGAGAGAGAGAGAGAGAGAGAGAGAGAGAGAGAGAGAGAGAGAGAGAGAGAGAGAGAGAGAGAGAGAGAGAGAGAGAGAGAGAGAGAGAGAGAGAGAGAGAGAGAGAGAGAGAGAGAGAGAGAGAGAGAGAGAGAGAGAGAGAGAGAGAGAGAGAGAATATATGGGGGTGTAGGAGGAAAGGGGAGAAGGAAGGGAGAACAAAGACACAAAAAAGGGCGTGGCAGGTGAGAGGGGAGAGAGAAGGGAGAGAGGAGAAGGGAGAGGGAGAGTGAGAGAGAGAGAGAGACAGTGAGAGGAGTAATGTGAGAGGGGAAGATAGCGTAAGGGAGAGAAGTAAGAGGGAGAGGAGAGGAGAGGACAGCGAGAGAGAGAGAGAGAGAGAGAGAGAGAGAGAGAGAGAGAGAGAGAGAGAGAGAGAGAGAGAGAGAGAGAGAGAGAGAGAGAGAGAGAGAGAGAGAGAGAGAGAGAGAGAGATAGAAAGAGAGAAAGAGAGAAAGAGGAGGAGGAAGAGGAGGACAAATTATCTACTTATAACAAGATTAAGAAGAGGAAGACAAGAAGAAAAAGAAAACGAAAAAAAAAAGGGGAGAGAGAAAGACCACCACCACCACCACCACCACCACCACCAGTACTCCTAACACCACACACACACACACACACACCCTCACCTGTTGGTCCTCAGGCGTGAAGACCCCAGAAGTGATGGTACTCTGCAGGTTGAGCATTGAAGACCAGTACCTCTGCCCCGCCACGGAACCCACCAACACGAAGCCGTCCTGCAGGGGAAGAGGTTGGTTGACATTGTTGGTACGAGATGACAGTGGTGACATGACTCAAGGCGATGGAGAGACGCAAGCCAGCACTGTTCAACTTTCTGTCTTCATTAGGTGAGTGAGTGAGTGAGTGAGTGAGTGAGTGAGTGAGTGAGTGAGTGAGTGGGTAAATAGATAAATGAATGAGTAGATTAAGAGTGGAAAGTTAAATAGAATGAAATGATAGAATAAATTGAAATAAAGATAGACTGAAGTGGTAGAACAGAATCAAGTAAAATAATATAGAATAGAGTGAAATAAAGGAATAGAATGAAATAAAAAAATATGAAAAAAATAATAATAAAAAAATGCCAAGGTCATTTGAATATTAAGAAAAAATAAAAATAAAAAAGAGACAAACAGAAAACTAAACAAAATATTGTCAGTTAATGAATTAAGAGCAAAAAAAAAAATGTAGTAATAAATATAAGAAAAGTGAAAATACAGTGCAATTAAAATAAAACAAATAAATACATAGATATTGATAGGCAATTCAAGGAAAGAGAGAGAGAGAAAAAAAAAAAGAAACAGGTTAAAATATTGATACAGAAGTTGCTGAAACTTTTCTTTATAGATGACTCTCTCTCTCTCTCTCTCTCTCTCTCTCTCTCTCTCTCTCTCTCTCTCTCTCTCTCTCTCTCAAGTTAACCCAGTGCGTATAACCTCACGGGAGAAATTATGGAGCAAGTTTGGAAGAGAGAGAGAGAGAGAGAGAGAGAGAGAGAGAGAGAGAGAGAGAGAGAGAGAGAGAGAGAGAGAGAGAGAGAGAGAGAGAGAGAGAGAGAGAGAGAGAGAGAGATATGTGGAAGTAAGTGAAATATATGAGGTAATACCCCTAGAGTTTTCTCTCTCTCTCACACACACACACACACACACACACACACACACACACACACACACACACACACACACACACACACACACACACACACACACACACACACACTCTCTCTCTCTCTCTCTCTCTCTGGAGTACGTAATCTAATCAAACACACACAAATAAATAAATAAAAGAAAAGAAAGAAAGAAAAAAAGAAGGAAAGAAAAACAAAACCTTATGAACTTAAACTAATCCCGAAAATAAATAAATAAATAAATAAACAAATAAATAAATAACAGGTAAAACAAAACACACACACACACACACACACACACCTGGTAGCATATAAGCGCCATCCTGCCATCGTGACTCCAGGAGAAGTGCGTCACGGGCGTGTTGCGGTCATTGATCAGTTCGATGCTCCACCGCCCCTCGTACTTAATCCACACGAAGATGATGCCCGAGGAGTCACAGGTGGCGAGTTTCTGGTACGGCTCATTCCACTTCACGAGGGTCACCTGAGTGGGAGACACAAGGTAGGTGGTTAGCTTATCTGCAGGTGGACTCAAGTGGAAGAGATTGAATGACTGACTGACTGGCTGATTGGCTGGCTGGCTGACTGACTGGCTGACTGACTGACTGACTGACTGACTGACTGACTGACTGACTAATCGATTAACTAAGTATCTAATTATCTAATCAATTAACTAACTAGCCAACTAACCAACTAACCTAACCAAACAAGACCTAACCTAACCTAAATTACTCTTCACCTAACTTAACCTAACCTAACCTACCCTAAATTAATCTAAGCTAACCTAACCTAACCTAACCTGACCTGATCTAACCTAACATAACATACTCGTAACATAACCAAACCTAACCAAACTAACTTAACCAAACCAAACCAAACGTAACCTAACAAACAAACAAACAAACAAACAAACAAACAAACAAACATGCCCCAAGAAGAAGACAGCACCAAAAATACCTTAAGGATAAAACAAACTTTTTCTTTTCTTTTTAAAACTATTTCACTTCTCTCTCTCTCTCTCTCTCTCTCTCTCTCTCTCTCTCTCTCTCTCTCTCTCTCTCTCTCTAAGCTATCTTTTGCGTGGCTTTTTACTTTAACTTGTTTTCCTGCTGTGGAGGAGGAGGAGGAGGAGGAGGAGGAGGAGGAGGAGGAGGAGGAGGAGGAGGAGGAGGAGGAGGAGGAGGAGGAGAAAAGATGAGAGACAGAGATGAAAGAGAAAGAGAAAGGAATAAAATGAATGAAGAGAAGGGATTAAAAGAGAGAGAGAGAGAGAGAGAGAGAGAGAGAGAGAGAGAGAGAGAGAGAGAGAGAGAGAGAGAGAGAGAGAGAGAGAGAGAGAGAGAGAGAGAGAGAGAGAGAGAGAGAGAGAGAGAGAGAGAGAGAGAGAGAGAGAGAGAGAATAAAGAAGGAAGGGAAAGAGAGGAGAGTATTTGAGGATGATTGAAGGAGGAGGAGGAGGAGGAGGAGGAGGAGGAGGAGGAGGAGGAGGAGGAAGATGAGAGGGAGATAAGAAAAATATGAAAGAGAAGAGGAGGGAAGCGAAGCGAGAGACGGAAATAGAACAATAACAGAGAGAGAGAGAGAGAGAGAGAGAGAGAGAGAGAGAGAGAGAGAGAGAGAGAGAGAGAGAGAGAGAGAGAGAGAGAGAGAGAGAGAGAGAGAGAGAGAGAGAGAGAGAGAGAGAGAGAGAGAGAGAGAGACCTAATTTACCCAAACCATTAATAATTGTCGCGGTAGAAAAAAGATTATCAGAGGAAGAGGAAGAGGAAGAAGAGGAAGAAGACGTAAAGGAAGAAGAGGAAGAGGAAGGGGAAGAGAAAAAGGAAAAAGTGAAGAGGAAGAAGAGGAAGATGAAGGAAGATAAAGAAGAAAGAGAAAGAAGAGGAAAAAGATGAAGAAGAAAAGAAGAAAGGAAGAATACGAGTAAGAGGATGAAAAAGATTATCATAAGTAGAGGAAGAGGAAGAGGAAGAAGAGGAAGAGAAAGAGGAAGAAGAGGAAGAGAAAGAAGAAGAAGTGAGAGAGGAAGAAGAGAAAAGGAAGATGAAGGAGAGGAAAAGTAAAATAAAGAAGAGGAAAATGAAAAAAAGTAGGAAGAGGAAGAAGAAAAGGAAGAAGAGGAGATTAAATAAATAAGGAAGAAAACAAAAAAGAAACCAAATATGAAACTAAGAGAGAAAATGGGAAAAGGAAAGAACGAAAGACCATAAACAAGAGAGAGAGAGAGAGAGAGAGAGAGAGAGAGAGAGAGAGAGAGAGAGAGAGAGAGAGAGAGAGAGAGAGAGAGAGAGAGAGAGAGAGAGAGAGAGAGAGAGAAGGATAAGATAGAAACAATTCTCTACCAATCCTCCTCCTCGTCTTCCTCCTCCTCCTCTTCCTCCTCCTCCTCCTCCTCCTCCTCCTCTTCCACCTCCGCCTCCTCCTTCATTTCTTTCCCTTTGACCGAAGACACACGAAAGGGAAATAAAAAAAGGGAGAGGAGGAGGAGGAGGAGGAGGAGGAGGAGGAGGAGGAGGAGGAGGAGGAGGAGGAGGAGGAGGAGGAGGAGGAGGAGGAGGAAGGAGGGAAGAGACAGATAGAGAGAGGGGGAGAGTAATGGAATGTAGCGGCTTGAGAGAGAGAGAGAGAGAGAGAGAGAGAGAGAGAGAGAGAGAGAGAGAGAGAGAGAGAGAGAGAGAGAGAGAGAGAGAGAGAGAGAGAGAGAGTAATTAACAGACGCAAGGGAGATACTGACAGGTGACAGAGGGAGGGAATGAGAGAGAGAGAGAGAGAGAGAGAG
>NC_087175.1:4055000-4057500 GCF_035594125.1 Scylla paramamosain | reverse complement strand
TTATTTACAACGTAAGAACATAAGGGGAGATTTTCAAGTAACGTTAAACTTATAGCCACGCATTTCTTACCATTCCGTCGCACCTCCTACATTTAAAAAGGCTGTAGTGAAAGCTATTTAGAACGCAACAAAACACAGGATGGGGGTAAAAAGACATCAGACCCGCCTACTTCCACCTATCAGTCTCATTTGTACTCTTCCTTCAAAGCTCCCTAATGACTTGGTACTAACAACCTCATTGACTAAGCTCCCTAATGAATTGGTACTAACAACCTCATTACTGAGTCTATTTCATTCATCTACCACTATTTGAGAACCAATTTCTTCCTATCTTCTTCTTAAATCTCACTTGATCAAGCTTGAATCCATTACTTGTTCCATCTTGATTACTGCCTCTGAGAATTTCGTTTACGTCAGCCTTGTTATATCACTCATTTCATTTTGGGGATAACAAGATATCTACACCATCAATTGTACAAGGACTCACAGAAAACGACTATTCATCTCTGTGGCCTTTGAAAATAGACATGATGGGAGAACAAAGAAATTAACAACACGAACAGCTAAACTTTAACATATAAACAAAATCGTCAGGGTCAGCAGTCAGGCCAAGGCAGGAGATAATGGATCAGAGCTTAATAAAGTTAGGTCTTTGGAATGATGAATGGAGCAGACGCAGTAATCAGGCTGTTAGTGCCGAGTCATTACGAAACTTTGAAAGAAGATAAGACAAATTTATGGGTGGGGATGACGGTGAAAATACACAGGCATGCTTTATACAGGGGCTGCCACGTGTAGGCCTGATGGCTTCCTGCAGCTTCACTTAGGCTTTTGCTATGCCTTAAACGCCTTTCACTACAGCCTGTTAGATGCAAGAGACACAGTGGAAGACTTACAAAGACGAGACTGTACTATGTTTTGATGCATTTATACTCGTCATTAGTGTTCAATATAATAAAATAAAATAAATAAATAAATCATGGTCCTTCGGTGAAATGCAAGACCGTGAATAACGAGGACCACGCCAGCATTAAACGTGGGTCTAATTGAAGGATCACAGAAATTTTGCCCCTAGTGTAAAAGGCGCTTTAGTATGGCTTGTGAACCTGACGAAGGGACTGCCACGTGTAGGCCTGGTAGCTTCCTGCACCTTCGCCTTGCTTCCTTGTGCTCTGGTGTCCATGTTGTCTGGCTGGAGTCACGAAAAGGAGGAATGATAGACTGAATGATAGACTGATAGAGGCATGGATGAATGTATGTTCTTATGCTTGTATAATCTAACTTTTTTTTTTCATTTTAATCACGAAAGGAAGACTGATAGACGAATGGAAGGATAGATGGATGGATGAATGGATGGATAGATAGATAGGTAAATAGACTGATAGATAGATAGATAGATAGGTAAATAGACTGATAGATAGATAGATAGGTAAATAGATTGATAGATAGATAGATAGGTAAATAGACTGATAGATAGATAGATAGGTAAAATAGATTGATAGATAGATAGATAGGTAAATAGACTGATAGATAGATAGATAGGTAAATAGACTGATAGATAGATAGATAAATGGATGAATGGATATAGAAATGGATGGATGGATGAACTGCAACCCTCCACAACAACAGTTAACTGGGTCATACAGGGTTATGTAGAATAGAAAGGTTGCGAGAGGAACAAAAAAAGGAAAATAAAAAAAATAAATAAAAATGGGGGTAAAAAATAATTGGCTGGAACATGACAGACAGACAGACAGACAGGCAGACAGACATACAGACACACGGTTGAAGACTGACAGACAGCAAGACAGACGGAATGATGCTAAAAAAAGGTGTGTAAAAATCTGGTGCTGTAAAGAAAAATGGTGTACTGAGAGAGAGAGAGAGAGAGAGAGAGAGAGAGAGAGAGAGAGAGAGAGAGAGAGAGAGAGAGAGAGAGAGAGAGAGAGAGAGAGAGAGAGAGAGAGAGAGAGAGAGTACGAAATGAAAGAAAGCAAGGGCAAGGATATATTATGAACAAAAGACAAAAAAAAGAAATGGAGAAAAACAAAATAGTAAAGAAAAAAAACAAGAAAAAAATAATTAGATTGTCAAAAAGAAAGAAAAGATAATTAGATTGTCAAAAAAGAAAGAAAAAAAAATAGAAGGAAATTAAAAACAAATAAATCAAAACACCTCTCTCTCTCTCTCTCTCTCTCTCTCTCTCTCTCTCTCTCTCTCTCTCTCTCTCTCTCTCTCTCTCTCTCTCTCTCTCTCTCTCTCTCTCTCTTCAAGAAAACACCAGTAACCAGTGGAAATAAAGCGACAACTTGGCAGCACCGCGTCTCCTCTAGGCGGTGTTGCCAGTTCGATACATTGACTGCTCTCTCTCTCTCTTTCTCTCTTTTCTTTTTTTCTTTTTCTTTTTTTTTTACTCTATTCTGCGGCTGTGTGTGTGTGTGTGTGTGTGTGTGTGTGTGTGTGTGTGTTCTGTTGATATATCCACACACTGTAAGAGCAA
>NC_087175.1:4025000-4037500 GCF_035594125.1 Scylla paramamosain | reverse complement strand
ACCACCACCACCACAACAACTACTAATTCTACTACTACTACTACTACTACTACTACTACTACTACTACTACCACCACCACCACCACTATCATTGCCACCCTCTATCACCTCTCCATCACCCATTCCTTCCACGAGGCTCACTTAATAACACTTTTCACGCCTCCCTCCTCCCCTCACGACAACCAGGAGGAGGAGGAGGAGGAGGAGGAGGAGGAGGAGAAGAAGGAGGAGGAGAAGGAGGAGTTCAGCATTGTTTTCCCCTTCCGCGGTACAATCTTCCCCTCGGGACTTCTTATTGTTTTTCCTCGTATTCTTTTTATTTGTTTTCTTTTTCTTTTTTTCGTTGTAGCTGGAAGAGGAGGAGGAGGAGGAGGAGGAGGAGGGGGAGGAAGAGGAGGAGGAGGAGGAGGAAGAGGATAGAAAGAGAAGAGGAAAATAATTTGTTAATTTTTAGAGTGAACGGAAGAGGTAGAAGAGAGTGGAAGAGAAGTAAATAAAGCGGGAAAGCATCCGAAAAAGAGGAGGAGGAGGAGGAGGAGGAGGAGGAAGAAGAGGAGGAAAACTATACGAGGAAGAACAGGAAGAGAAGGGAAATGATGAAGACGAGGAGGAGGAGAAGGAGGAGGAAGAGGGGGAGGAGGGTCGTGATGCCAGTACAATGAGAATGACAACAAAATGTGCTCGCAACTTCTTGGCCACAAAACAATGCTCTCTCTCTCTCTCTCTCTCTCTCTCTCTCTCTCTCTCTCTCTCTCTCTCTCTCTCTCTCTCTCAGAACGGATGCAGCATCTGGCGGGGTTTCCGAACTGGTGGATAAATGACAAAAAGTAATTCACGCAAATCATAAAATCAAGAATACGATACAGAGTGAATAAATGGGGAGATAAATAAATAACACCATAAGGAATGCATAGGAGAGAGAGAGAGAGAGAGAGAGAGAGAGAGAGAGAGAGAGAGAGAGAGAGAGAGAGAGAGAGTGTGTGTGTGTGTGTGTGTGTGTGTGTGTACCGTCCTATATAGCTAATGAAAAGTCCATTAATGCTAAATCAAGTTTATCTGGAATTCTGGTAGTCAAACTTCACTCGATTATAGAACGTGTGTGTGTGTGTGTGTGTGTGTGTGTGTGTGTGTTTGTGTACTATTTTTCCTATCGTGTACCGTATTTGAAGACCCAGGCTTGTTTACACTCTCACCTCCACCACCAGCAGAGAAACTGAGGCCTGAAAACCACGGCCCACGCGATGCATCTCCTGTATGTTCCTCAGCTTTTCTGACAAGTGTCACGAGTCGTAATCGCACTAAGGAATCACCGCACAGCCATGTTTGAAACACACACACACACACACACACACACACACACACAGTCCACGGAGCCGAGACGAACACGCAAAGTCAGGTAGTTACACTTCGGCATATTTTGTCTTCATTATAGTTGTTAACATATCTAAAAATTCACTAAAAGCGTAATTGGTTAGTGAAATCCAAAATTAAATATTTGATTCATATAGAATATGGACGAAAAATTCTCTTTTCCTCTTCCTTCATTACCTTTTCCTTTTCCCCTCCTTTTGAGTTTTGCACCAGAGCCTATGTTGACATTATTATAAAAGCTGCAACCATGAACATAAAGAAGTGGTTTTAGAATTACTTTAAAAAATACGAGGAACTAGAATTGTTAAAGATCCAAAGAATGCGAAACATTCCTTACGCGGGGAGATCACCCTCTTCTCACCTCACCACAGAGCCACATCACATGCTTGCACTGGGTCAAATGTAAACTTTCACCACCATGCTGGGAGACGCGGTTAAGACCAGTGGCAGCGCTGAGAAAAATAACCACTACTCCGATGAGATACAGAGGATGAACATTAAATATCAGGGAGACTATTACATAGGAGAAAAACATCGGGAGGACCAAACAAATATTATGTCTGTTTTGGAGGAGAAGAGAGAAGAGAAGATTGATAGTTAAGAGAAACATCGGGGAGGTGTCACAAGATGAAAACACCGACTCAAACTTCGCAACTCGTTTCCGTGGGCGGCCAAGCTGGAGGCACCACCACTTGATATTCAGAAACATTTTGCTCTCTCACCACGTCCATTTTCAAAGACCACAGAGGTAACTTGCCGATTCTCAAAAGTGTTTCTTCTGTTAATAATGTAGAAATTTTGTTAATCTGCCACTAGAACCTTGAGGTAAAAAAAAAAAAAAAAAAAAAAAAAACCGTGTATCTTCAACTGGAGCCTTTTCAGTGTTGTGGAGATGCGGCGCCGAAGTGTTTCAGAATATAATCATTAATTGCATGGAAACTAACCGAACTATAGGTCTGGATACACTAAATTTTCCCTAACTCCTGACATCCTCGATTTGGGACTATGGGACATCTTCTCCGTTAGGAGTTACGTTCTGAGCCCCTTCGCGGGCGTGTGCAGTATTCCTGTAATGAGGGAAAGTGAGCTGCGTGTGCAGCCAGCGCCACTGCACCCTGGAGTGTCTCGACGCTTTGAAGGCTGGCGAGAGCAGCGAGGTTTGCTGTCTGAACTGCGGAGGCGAGCATCATGTATGGGCCCGGCATTGCTCCCAGCGTGTGAGGAGGCTTCCTCCTTCCGCTCGTGTGGGTTCTTGGCGGATGGGATGGTGTGGTGAGCCTGCTACCCGCGCGGACTTTCAACCAGCCTGCGACCCTCCAGCAGCGCAGCAATCCCCTGTGCCAGCGGCTCCGCCGTCGAATAAGCGGAAGAGAAGGCATAGGAAAGTGACCCTACCTGCCTTAGTCGCCCCTGCCCCTTCAGCTCCATAAAAGCAAGACGCGCCAACGCAGACTTGTAAGAAGATCCGGATCCTGACGGAAGAAGTTGTCACACAGACGGAAACCAAAGAAGCGGAGACGATGACCGAGGACGTCACCGAGACCCACGCAGGAAGAACGGTCATCTTCCCGTTCCTTGAACTGGCGGGTATCCTTCTCAGTTTGCGCGAGCTCACACAGAAAGCCTCAAAGCCGAAAACACATTCTGCTGGCCGGACGTAGTGTGCCTGGGAAGAAGCTGTTTGCGAGCGAGACCTTCGAGACTCCCAAGCTCGGGAAACTGTATACACACGTCCCCAAGTGCAAGAAGGACATGAAGATATAAGAACGTGACAACGACTGCGACTGCACGTGCCCAGAGTGAAGCTGGAACGAGTACCCTAACCCCAATCCCAAGACGTCTATCTGCACCTGGGTCAAAGCCCAAATATTTTTCTCCCTAAAATTCTTTTCCTCCCCACCTATTCTTCATCCAACCCCCAATCCCATGCTCCTCCTCTTTTCATGTACTGTGATCTACTATAC
The DNA here is from genome assembly GCF_035594125.1 of Scylla paramamosain. Lineage (NCBI taxonomy): Eukaryota > Metazoa > Arthropoda > Malacostraca > Decapoda > Portunidae > Scylla > Scylla paramamosain. Next base: position 4,034,165 of record NC_087175.1, on the reverse strand, counting down.
TGTACTAGTTCTTCCTTAATCAGTTTCTTATTTCCCTGAGTCACCTGAACAGTACGTACCATCAAAATCAAGACTACCAACACTAGGCGCCGAATCCTCCAATACTGATAAACAAACCCCACGCGTAGCTTCTGATCTTCCTCTCAAGCCACCGGTGTGAGAGGGAAGGTACCCGCGATATACGGCGGTACAGCTGACAGGAAGAGGAAGAGTAGGAGTTGAGAGGCGAGAGGAAGAGAGGGGATTAATACAAATAGCTGAGAGAGGAGAGAGAGAGAGATTAATACAAGGTTAACAGTTCAGTCCTCAAAATGCCTTACGCCAACCAGCCTTCCCTCAACCTGATGGAGCTGACGGAGGAGAACATCAAGTTTTCAATAGAAGACACCGACCTAAGGTGAGAGAGAGAGAGAGAGAGAGAGAGAGAGAGAGAGGAGAGAGAGAGAGAGAGAGGAGAGAGAGAGAGAGAGAGCTCCTGTACATCAGTTTTCAGCAGCTGGCACTCGTGGAGAGCGTGGTTGGGTCCCGCTTGGTTGGGTCCTGTGGCCTGCTGGAATGAGTTGCCAGCTGTGCATTTCCGTGGAGAATCCACATTCTCCTCGAGTACCATAAAATTATTTTACTAAATTAATGTAAACCTAACCCAAATGAATTTAAACCTAACTCAACCTAGCCCTCTGATGAAAAAATAGTTATTTCAATATTACCCATTTTTTTTACAGCTTCCAACTTTTTCATTTCTTTTGTTTTATATACCAGGCCAGCAATTCCACACGAGATGGCCCAGACAAAGCATCACTCAAATACACATCACTCACACTCTTAGCTCAGTTCTTTTAATCAATTACTCTAATCATTAAGCTCTTCTTAATAATCCCAGTAACAATCTTTCATCATTTATCCCATTAATAGCTGATGCTAACAATTAATCTTTACTGAATAAGCACAGTAACCATTCTTCCATCATTCCTCCCTTTAATTTCTTACACGATCAATTAACCTTCACCAAATAATCACAAAACTAACAATTATCCCATCACTCATTGCTATAATTCCTTACAAAAAAACATTAACCTCCACCAAGTAATCACAGTAACATTTCCCCTATTACCTGGCAGCGTGGCCAACAGCATCCGGCGCATACTCATGGCAGAGACTCCAACCATCGCCATTGACTGGGTGCAACTAGAGGAGAACTCAACCGTGCTCAGTGATGAATTCATCGCTCACCGCATTGGCCTCATCCCCTTCACCTCGGATGAGCGGATTGAGCAAATGCAGTATTCCAGGGTGTGTGGTTGAGGTAGTGGTTGTGAGGTGGATGGATGAGGAGTGGATTATATAGTTGGAATGAGTAGATGCAGTTCTTCAGGGTGTATGGATGAGGTGGTGGGTGTGAATTGGAGGGATGGATGGATGGGGAACGGATTATAGTCAGACTGAGTAGATGAAGTACATCAGGGTGTGTGGATGAGATGGATGGATGGATGGATGGGGAATGGGTTTTTTATTGTTGACAAGCAGGCAATTACTCCATTTGATTAAGTTCTGTAGCTTAAATTTCTCAAGGCATTAGTAATAGTATACCATTTCGTTTTCTCCCCATTCCTTGTACAAGTAACATTTAATAAGCTACATACACTATTTAACTTCAGAGTATTTTCTGAGGCTGTTCTCATCACTGTATATAATTTTAACATCAATACAAATACATGATAATTCTAACCCCCAATAGGACTGTTCATGCACCGACTACTGTCCTGAGTGTTCTGTTGAGTTTACCCTGGATGTTAAGTGCCAAGACGACCACACCAGGCAGATCACCACCGCCGACCTCAAGTCTTCTGATGCGCGGGTCATCCCAGTCACCTCCAGGCACCGTGAGGACGAGGCTAGCGAGTATGGCGAGAGTGATGGTGAGTAATCATTTTCTTTCATTTTCTTTGGTGGGGTTTGGGGATGTGTGCCATTTTGTGTGTTTTATTTATTTATTTATTTATTTATTTTCCTTTTTTTTTGTGTGTGTGTGTTAATGTTGAATTCTCGTTTTCTTTCATTTTCTTTGGGGAGTGCTTTTTATGTATCTTTTAATTTATTGTGTCCTTTTTTTTTCCATTTTTTTTGTGTAGTTCTTTTTTTTTTTTGTTTTGTTTTTTTTGCCTTGGTAGTTTGTATGATTATTTTCTTTTTTCTTTTCTGTTCAGTTCTGATGTAGTTTGTATGATTTTATTTTTTATTTTTGTACTATTCTGCCTATTTTCTTTGTTTTTTGGTGTTGTTTTGTATGGTTTTATGTTTTGGTTTGTTGCCTTGTGATATGTTTTCTCCTTCTCACCATCTCTCAAACTTTCACTCCCCCACACCATACACATTTCTTTATAGATGATTTTCTTTGTATTTAGGGTTCCTTTGTAATTTTTCACTCATCATTCCTTGTCTTCCTTCCTGCCATTCTTTTGCTCCTCATCCCTCTCACTCTCACTGCCTCCCTCACATTACAGGCTGTTTTTCTTTATATCTGATATTTTTTTGTCACTTTCAATCCATCATTTCTTGCCTCACATCATGTCACTCTTCTGCTTTTCATCTCCATCCTTCTTACTGCTTCGTTGCTTTGTGTCTGGTGTTCTTTTCCCATTTTTCACTCATCATTCCTTATCTCCCTTCACACCACTCCTCGGCTCCTCATCCCCCTCACGCTCCACTCCCTCACTGCCTCCTTCACACCACAGACATCCTCATTGTCAAGCTTCGCAAGGGCCAGGCGCTGCGACTCCGTGCCTACGCTGTCAAGGGGTTCGGCAAAGAGCATGCCAAGTGGAACCCGACCAGCAGTGTGGCCTTCGAATACGACCCAGACAATGCCCTCCGCCACACACTCCTGCCCAAGCCTGAGGAGTGGCCCAAGAGTGAATACTCCAACCTGGATGAAAATACACGTATGTAGGGGAGCTCTCTCTCTCTCTCTCTCTCTCTCTCTCTCTCTCTCTCTCTCTCTCTCTCTCTCTCTCTCTCTCTCTCTCTCTCTCTCTCTCTCTCTCTCTCTCTCTCTCTCTCTCTCTCTCTCTCTCTCTCTCTCTCTCTCTCTCTCTCTCTCTCTCTCTCTCTCTCTCTCTCTCTCTCTCTCTCTCTCTCTCTCTCTCTCTCTCTCTCTCTCTCTCTCTCTCTCTCTCTCTCTCTCTCTCTCTCTCTCTCTCTCTCTCTCTCTTTGGGGGTTGTTAAGTTTGCCATCGTGTTAGGTTGGGTTGGTGTTAGTATTATTATGCAAGTTCTTGTCTTTTTTTTTTTTCCAGCTTAAGTATGTAAGCATGTTAGGTTAGGTTACGATAATTTAAATTTTGTATATTTTTTTCTTTTCTTTATTTTTATTGTTTATTTATTTTTTTATTCTTTATATTTATTGATTCATTAATTTTCTCAGCTTCTTTTGTAGTCTCGTCAAGTTTCAATACCATGAAGTTTCTTGTTTTTACAAGTTTCAATACTGTGAAGTTCCTTGCTTTATCTCTCCCCTTTTTTTTTTTTTTTTCATGTGCCAGCTTAGTTTATGGTTATGTTTAGCTCTAATCTTGAATATTTTTTTTTTATCTATTTATTTATTTTATTTATTTATTTTTTGGGGGGAGGTATCAGCTTCTGTTGTAATCACCTTGAGTTTTAGTATTATGTAGTTTCTTGTTTTATTTATTTATTTATTTTTTGTAAATCAACTTAGTTTACAGCCATGTTTAAGTTCCAGTATTGTGCAGTTTATTATTTTATCCCTTTTTATATATTGTTTCTCAGGTGTCTTGTCACATTTACAGGAAAGCACATTTGTATCAGTGCATTTCTCTTAGTTGAGAATTTTAAGCTCATTTTTATTTGAGTCTGAAGAGGTCACAGTATCACTACAGGTCACTTTGTCTATAAGCTGCAGGAACTTTCTCATAATACTAATGTGAATATCACATTGCTTTTATGGTATTTTATCCCATTTACATCTTGACCAGCATTCTTAGATGCCTTGTGACTGTTTTCAAAAGCCACAGAGTTGAGTATTTGTGTTCTTGTGGATGTTTTTTCTTATTGGTGATACAGAATTTTTGTCAAACTATCTATAGCATCTTTGAGAATTCCAGTAATCTCCACTACAGCCTGTTGAAATGGCTGAGATGAAATGCTGAAACATTTCACAATATGGCTTCTTATTTTCTAATGGGTGATATTATTGATGTGTGGTGGTGTGTGATTGTTGTTGCTGTGCATAGTCAATCAGTCAATCAATCAATCAACCAACCAACCAATCACCACACAGCACAGGCACCCTTTGACCCTCTCGGCAAACCCAACAAATTTTACTTCAATGTGGAGAGTTCGGGAGCGCTGAGACCTGAGAACCTGCTGCTGATGGGCATTGCAGTGCTCAAGAAGAAGCTGTCTGACATCCAGAACCAGCTGACCATGGAGGCACAAACTGATGCACTCACCATTAACTAACACTGAAGAGGAAAGCAAGACACCAAGAGAAAATGAGACAAGGTTTAATGCCTGACTGATTTAAGAGTGCTCCATTTGAGGATTGAATTGACTGTGTGTGTTTTGAGACTTAACAAAACACAAGCTGGATTACTGAGTGCATTTCAGTAACAGGACACCAGTGATTGAAGACCACTGGGGCTGGATTGATGGAGTGACTGCGTTTTGGTACTGACACACTTAGCCCAGTTTACTAAGTGGTTTAATTCTCAACAAAATGCCATGACTGAATTCCTGAGTGTGTCCAAAGGCTCTAGTAAACATGGGGGTTACCGCCACTAATTGACTAATTGTGTGTCGAGTGATTATTGCATTAGTCATTTGTGTCAAGGTTTGCATGTAATAATTAAGACCAGTAATGTGTCTCAATGAATATAGGACACAGGAGACACATCACTGGGTCAGAGTAATATAAGTTACTCATTTCATTATCATCATTGTCATTTCATCTCAATCCCTTATTTATAAAAAGTTCATTGATTTTGCTGACATTCTCAGGACATTTAGAAATTGATGATTTTCTTCCCTAATTCATCCACATGATTCATTGCCCCTCTCTCATCTCATCATCACATATTCTGTTGTTCTTTTCTCTCTTTCTCTCTCTCTCCTATGCTCTTTTTTCCATCATTTCCTATCTTTTCTGGCTTTGTGTGTCAGTATTCATAACTCACTATATACTTAATCTTGTGGCTTGAAACTAAAACCCTTCACAGACATCTTGAGTGCTTGCTAATTTAGGATAATGTTTGAGTTTTTGCCCTCATGCCTTCTCCCAGCAGCCTCCCACACCTTCACTTGGCAGGACAAAGGAAGAGGAGGCCAGGGAAGGGAGCTGTATACTGACTCTGCATGTGTTCACCTTATGATAATACTGAGTAATTTGCTATAGGGCAATCTTAAAATTATTCTTGTTCTACACAGAGTAATTTCATTCTTAATATGTACACTCTGTAATCATTCTTATAAAGTAATTTCATTCTCGTATACACTTTTTCTAGCCATTCTCCTACACAGAATACTTAGTCACATTTCTTATATGCACACTTCCTAACCATTCTCCTCAATAATTTAATTCCTATTGTATACACTCTCCTCCCTAATTCTCTCTCCTCTTTATACATCCTTTTCCCTCCATCCCTTTCCCTGGTAAATGCTGCAACTCTGCCTGCTTCTGTTTTGCCTCCTTTCCATGACTTTAACAGAGAAGAGGAGTATCACATCTTTGAAGCTAAACTGACCTCTTCTTTATATGTCCTTTTTCTCTTCAGCTTTTTTTGGATGGGAAATTAGTGGATTTATTTTCTCTTATTTTTATGCATCTTTGACTGGCCTCCATGCATAAAAACTATAGAACATAAGTATTACTTTTCATTTAGCATTGCTTTAGACATCTCTTTCTTCAGCTTTTTAGGAGCAGGTATTAGTGGATGTATTTTTCACCCTTCTCTTTCTCTCTTGCTTTTTTCACTCTTGACTGGCCTCTGTGCATAAGATAAAAACAGCAATTACTTTCCCTCATCCTCCCTTTTCTCTCCATGCCTCCAGCCCAGGCAGACTTTGACCCATCAGGCAAACCCAACAAGTATTTCTTCAACGTGGAGAGTTCTGGCTCCCTCAAACCTGAGAACATTATCCTGATGGGCATTGCGGCACTCAAGAAGAAGCTGTCCGACCTGCAGAATCAGCTCAGTATGGAGGCGCAGAGCGACGCTCTGGCTATCAACTAACATTTGTGTCGTCGTTACCATTGTCACCATCATTGTCCCTGTCTGTCTCTTTCTCATCTTGTGTTGTCATGTATTTTATTTGTCTTTTTCTCTTTCTTTCCTATGCGCTTATTTTTTCTCTCTTTTTATAGTTTGGTGTCATAATCTTCTATCACTTTTTTTTTTTACTTTCTCTCCTATGCACTTTTTCTCTCATTTTCTTTTTTTGGTGTGTCACAATCTCCCGTCAGTTTTTTTTTTCTTTGTTTCTTCCTCATTTTTCCTTTTCATCTCTCTATATTTATAAGTTATTGTATGTTGCATCTTATCTTTAAAGGGATCATTTAAAATTTCATTACACCGATTGTGTCACTAAGTATGTTAATAATCACCATAAATCATCATAAGCTCCATGAAAAATTTTGCAGACAATTTCATAATATTACAACCGGTATATATTGTTACTGTGGATGTGTGTAAACATTTCTTCACTATAAAGAAAGTGTCCACCAATCAGATATCTCAGTGCAGTTCATTTAACCCTTTCACAGCAATATGCAACACTTCACAACACTAACAGCAAAGTATGAAATCGTTATAAACATCAACAAGAAAGAAGAGGAGAAAGAAGAACAGATTTTGCAGTTTCTAGCCAGTATAATGTTTGGATGTGGCTGTAGATGAAATATGTCAGAATAGTTAAGGATGCAGGGAAGGTGTGCCAAGTATCAGTGAAAGGGTTAAAAAAGGTTATGATTCAGCAATTGGCTGGAATGTTGGTTGATTTATAATGCTTAGCTGAGACTATTTTTGTAACTATGTTGTCTTAAGGTGCAGTGCAGTCAGAAGTCGTGTAACCAATTTACACATGGTTTTTTAGTTTTCTTCAGTTTTAAACCCACTGATCTGCTGACAGTTTGCCTATAAAATCTGACACTTTATGGATTATCACCACATCCCAGGTGTTAAAGTTGAGGGTGAAGGGTGAACACAGCAGCAGGGAGTGTGTGATGCCACTGTACTAGTGAGCATGGTGAGACTTACTGTGACAGTGTGACAGAGAGAGAGAGAGAGAGAGAGAGAGAGAGAGAGAGAGAGAGAGAGAGAGAGAGAGAGAAACTCCATACCACAAAAAATATTGTAACAAAAAAAAAAATGCTTTCCAGACTTAAAAATCTTTCCTCAGGTATTAAACTATTACCAGAATCATGAAAATACCCTTCCACTAGACTAGAACCTATTAACAAAATTATCAATAGAATCATGGAAACAACAAAAATATTATAGAACTCACCTGTAGTATGAGGGTTAGTGTTGCATGACACCTGCTCCCTTAAGTGATAGGTGTCTTGGGCAGGACCTCACTGGGGACACCATGACCCTCTGCACCCACTGTGAGGAGGGAAGCAAGCACAGGGTGAAGCAAAAGCAGCTAGACAGATTAAGGAATGCAAAGGAAAGCAAAACCAGCCACACATATTTAAGGAATGCAAAGGGAACTGCACACATTTAAGGAAAGCTAAGGGAGCCGCATACATTTAAGGAAAGCAAAGGCACCAGCAGTAGTAAAGAAATGCATGGAACACTTGCAAAATAAAATAAATAAATACATCAATAAAAGAATAATAATAATATCTCAGGAAGACCAAGCATAAAGGAAAGCTTAGAAATACTTGCAAGACTGATGAAATGCTCAGAAACTGTTACAAAGCTGAAGAAATGCTCAGAAACATTGCAGAATTAGTGAGATCCTCAGAAACTACTGCAAATTTATAGAAATGCTCAGTATTTGCAAAAGTAAAGAATTGCTCATAAACTATTGCAAGACTAAATTTATTGTAAACGTGAAAAATGTTTAAAAATTACTACAAAACTAAAAAAGAAAAAAAATAATAAAAGAAAAAAAAAAAAAACTACCCAGACCCAAAGCCAGGGAACATTCACAGACAGATGAACAGACAGACAGCCACAAGTAAGCAAGAGTGGCAATGCAATAACAGCACACAGGACCATATTCTGAAACACTTCTGCACTGCACCTTCACTGCTTTCAAAAGGCTCCAGTTGAAGTTGCATGTCTTTTTAAGGGTGTTTTTATGGTTCTAGAGACAGATTAAAAAGATTGCTACATTATTAAAAAGATAAACACTCTGGAGAACATGGCTAATCATCTCTGTGGCCTTGGAAAATAGTCAAGGTGAAATTTCATGGGTTTTTAAGGGTGTACTTATGGATCTAGAGACATTGATTTCTACATTATTAAAAGGATAAACACACTTAAGAACACAGCTAGTCATCTCTGTAACCTTTGAAAACAGTTGTGGTGAAAGGGCAGAGCATCTCTGAATGCAGGCAACACTATGATGGCTAAAGGCCATCACCACACTACCGCAGCCACTAAAAGCATGTCAGTACAGTGCTAGCCTTGTCAACACCTGTGTGTGAAGGAATGCAAGTGACTGATGCAAATGGAGAAATGGACATCAGATTAGACTGTACAAAATATAAAATGAAATAAAAAAAATATAATGAATTATAATAAAATAAATAAATGAATGAATGAATGAATGAATGAATAAATAAATAAATAAATAAATAAAAAAAACAAATAAATTTTAAAAATAATGAAAAAAAGTGCACATTGAAAAACAGACATCAGAGTAGACATAAAAAGGAAGAAAATATATAAAGAAAAAAAAAACAAATATGTAAACAAATAAATAATAAAATAAAAAAAAATAAATATGTAACCATTTTACCGCCTGACAAAAATTTTCTTTTCATAATATCCTACAGTTTTTTCAGACACATTGTTGTACTACAGTCTTTTGAATGGCACTGTAGCCTAGACAACACAAGACTAACACATGATAAACCTCATATTCCCTTATTTTCCAGCACAGACTAACACAAGATTAACCTCTTATTCCATTATTTTT
>NC_087175.1:3985000-4022500 GCF_035594125.1 Scylla paramamosain | reverse complement strand
ATAAACAAAAATAAATAAATAAATAGATAAATAAAAATAAATAAATAAAATGAAATTAAATAAATAAACAAATAAATAAGTAAATAAATAAATAAATAAAACAGACCAACTAAAGATCCACACACAAAAAAAAAAAAAAAATAATAAAAAATAAATAAATAAATAAAATACACACTACCTAAACTTCCCAGTGAAAAAGAAAAGTAGCAGCAAATAAGAACTGGCAACTGGTGCTATAGGCTATGAAAACAACAGAAATAAATAAAACAATGAATAAATAAGGGAAGAAAAAAAAATTCCTGAGGTGTAAGAGGAGCAAGTACAAAGAAACTAATACTTATCGATTCTTTGTTCTTTTAAACTTGGAGTATTTGTTATAAGGTAATGCTGCACTGGACAAGCCATCTGTGTGCTGCAAAGGAGAGAACAGCAACAGAACACTCACAGATAGATTTGACTTAATAATAATTGAAAAAAAACAATAAAAGAGAGCTAGCCAATGATGGATATAGATAGACGGAGAGATAAGAGGAATACAGGTAAACAGACAGGTATTATAGGTAAAGAAATGGGATATATTACAAGCAGATACAGGCAGACAGGTGACTGAAAGATAAACAGATACACATATGGCAAAGATACAGAGACAAACAGACAGACAGGTAAAGGAAATGATAACAGAGACATAGATAGATACACAGATAGATAATAAAGAGACAAACAGACAGATAGAGATAAAAAGATGACAGACAGATAGATACACAGACAGATGATAGAAATAAAGGGAAAAACAGACAGATAAAGATATACAAAGATGAAAATAGACAGACGCACAGACAGATGCCAGAGATAAATGGACACAGACAACTGAGAGGGAGAAAAACAGATGCATACTTATGTCTCATCATGTACACTTTCCATTTTCTTTTTTATTCTTCGTCACTGTCATCTGACTTGGCAAGGTTACCTCCTGCCACACATCAACAGTTCACTTGAGCTTCATAAAACAGAACACACTTTGTGATTGAATAGAGATGCACAACATTACTTTACCATCGGTAGAATATTAGTGGTGTTGCTCTTAAAATACTATACATACATACATACATATATAAATACTCTGAAATATTATAGGTAGGATCTTTAAATTTATATTATTTACACGCTTGACTCCATTGAAAAGTGAGAGGAATGGGGAGCTGAGAGGATTGGAGACCCTTTCTTCCTATTCTTCATCCTGCAGTGAGGCAAAGCAACCCTCCTCAACTCACTGCCAAAGCTTCAAGAGGATGCCAGTATGGTACAGACACATTACAGGAGATCCAGACCCTTCCCTCTTATTCTTCATCCTGCAGTGAGGCAAAGCAAGTCTTCTCAACTCACTGCCAAAGCTTCACAGGGACGCCAGCCTGGTACAAACACACACTACAAGAGGTCCTCAAGTTACGACTGAGTTTTGTTCCTACGCCATGTCGTGAACTGGTTCTTGGTGTATGTTGGAAGCAGCCTAAGTAAGCACCTGCAGTATGTCACTCACTTATGCTGATGCTATAGTCATAATGTAAGGCATAAAAATATAACTACAGTCGTCCCTCATTATCCACAGTTTCACTTTTTCATGGACAGCTGCTGACCACTAATTCAAATAACAAGAGGCGGCGATGAAAGGCAGCCTACCAGTGTTCATTGCTTTCTTTCTTGATCTTTTTAGTTAATTGATAGATAAAATGTTTGTCACCAAGTACATGCAGTTTTTCTTTACTTCAACAAGGCTTTAGGGGCTCAGGGGTGTTCTTAATTCTTTGGCTGCTATTTGGTGGAACTTTCCTTAATTACTAATCATTCTCAGACATCTTTACTTGCTTACCTACAGCCACCACCAAACTTTAAACCAGGTAAAAATTGCAAAAATTCTATTCTTTTCATCCCTTCTTTCTTGTAGATGCTTATAAAAATTACATGCATTGCTTTTGAACCTGTTAATTGTTTCGTATTGCAGTGAAAGTGTTGAGGGAGGACAATAATTTTCCATAGTTTTCCCTTACTCACAGGTGTGTCTGTTACCTGACCCCCATGGATAACGAGGGATGGCTGTACTGTATCTGTAAAGAAAACACATGGAGGACATACTGCAAATAAAAAAATAATGAAATAAGTCAGTAACAAAAAGGATATCAGCAAAGGGGAATGTACTGGGACAAGCACTGCCAGCGATGTAACCACGAAACAGTGAAAAGTCAAGACTGTCACAAACCAAAGACTCCCTGTACAGAATCAAATCACTGCACTCCAACACACCAAGTCTCTCAGTAACAACACTCATGGTAAGTAACAGCCTTGCCTTCACTGTATCCCATTCACTGACACACAGAAGCAGATACAAGTAAAAAGGAAAACTCACTCTCTCTCCATTTACTTCTCCTTCAACCTTACGTCCTCTGATCTAAGAATTCATTCGTTAGTCTATCAATTGTCATGTTGTGTAGGATTGTCACTGGATCAGGGAACGTCAGAGTGAGGGAAGTGTACCAGTAGTAGTGATAGTGAATGTACCAGGTGATGTGACTTCTGACCATAACTGTACTTCTCTGAGTGAATGGCAGCTGGAGACACAAGAAGGCAGTGCATAAGGTAACCACGCACCAGGCTGTTGTCGCACAATGAGTGTCACTACTGCTAGTCTCAGCATGAGGTGGTATACTAACAATTGCTTGCTATGAATAAAAATATACACATCATTATCACAACTTCACCATATAGAGAAAAAGGTCTCCTGAATACATATAATGGTATAAACTGATTATGAATAAAATACAAGTGGATAAAAAATAAATAGGTGGAAGTGGATAGGTAGGTATGTTTCATAGGGAGTGCCATGTGTAGGCCTGATGGCTTCCTGCAGCTTCCCTTATTTTACACCACATCTTGAATGCCAACACATGACCACTGACAAAACATACCAATGACCAGACAGTTGAGGAGAAAAACTACATAAAAAATAAAAAAAAGATGTCATAAAAAAAAAATCTTAAATCATATGTACACCTAACCACCACTATACAAACACAAAAATAGACCTAACAAAAACCTATACATCGTCACATTGTGCTTTGTCATTGACCGACACAGAGGCATACATTTTTTCAGCCTCGTCCACTTCCTTAAGCTCGCAGCATGCCCATTAAGCCCAAAAGTCCAATGCCAGCCCAGCCTCACCTCACCCTTACAGTCTTGGCATCCGCTACACAAGCCTACCCGCGCCTTTACTCACCCACACTGAACACTCAAGTACCCACAAATCCACAGAAACTAAGAATTAAAGCTGTGACTTAAATCCTGTTATTACTACTACTACTATTACTACTACTACTACTACTACCATCTGGACAATAACTTTACTGGAATTGATACGATTACTTTTACAGAGATGAATTTTAAACTACTATTACTACAACTATTACTACTACTACTACTACTACTACTACTACTACTACTACAAATAATACTACAATAATCACTACCACCACAACAGTAACTCTACTACTACTATTAATAAGACTAATCTTTTACTACTACTGCTACTACTGCAATAAACACTACTGCTACCACTGCTACAGCTCACCTACTCTACAGCACGCTATCCTGCAGCCTCAGACACAGTAGGGGGAGGTCAGAGCAGAGTGACGGGGGTGAGGGAGGGTAGCAGCAGGTCCACACAGTTGAGCCACAAATTAGCACAGGGCGGGTGGTATGAGTGTCCCCCGTAGGTCAGTCTGTTGCCACCACCCGTCAGGCACACGCCACACACCTCGCCCTCCCCCATCTGGTTGTCGTTCTCGTCGCTGCTGCTGTCTGTCTCTGGCTGTGGATGGGTTAGGACAAAGAGATATGACAGATAGACAGACACACAGATAGATGACAAGGATAAAGAGATAGATAGACAACTGAGAGGGAGAAAAACACACAAACTTATGCCTCATCATGTAATTTATAATCTGATATATAATTATTTCAAGGAAAGATGGTGGGGAAAGGTTATTTTTTCCTTACAGTACAAAAAAAACTAGATTAAGCACACACTCACACACACACACACACACACACACACACACACACACACAATCTTTAAGACTAACCCAAGTTAAACAAGACCTAGAAACAACACCAATACAAACTATACTTTTTTTTCTTTTTCATATAGGAGGGGCACTAGCCAAGGGTAACAAAAAGTATATAAAGAAAAGGGCCACTTGAGTACAGGACCCCAAAGTGAAGCCAAAAGGAATCACCAAAAAATTAGAGGATAAGTGCCTTGAAACCTTCCTCCTGAAAGAGTTCAAGTCACAGGAAGGAAGGGAATACAGAAGCAGGCAGGGAATTCCAGCACCTTAGAGGGCTTTTTTTTCTTTTATTATAATTTTCTTACCCATAACTGGTGCTCTTCCTAGATAAAAAAAAAATAAATAAATAAATAAATAAGTAAAGTTAATCAGAATAGAAAATGAATAACTGAGAATACTGGTTAACTTTTGCATTAGAGAGGGACAGAACAGCAGTGACAGAAAGAAGAAACTAGACAGTAGAAAGCCTTGAGTTGTACCACAAACATATCACAAACTACAAACAAGCCAAGACAAACAACAACCACTATCAATCTCACTTAACAAATTACCATAAACCAATCACAACAACCCCACAACCCCCCCAACAAGACCCACAACTCCCCCACTCCACCCCACCTTGGCAATGGCAATCTCCGCACCCGCCAGGATGTCCTCCCACAGCGTGCGTGCCTGGGACAGCAGCTCATCCACCCTGGTGCTCGTGGTGACCCTGCGACTCGAACTGCCAATGCGACCACACACCAGCCACACCTCCTGCACGTCTGTTGGTGTGTGTGATGGAAATATTTGGTGAGTGGGGGAGAGACTGGTGAGTGAGGGAGAGATTGGTGAGTGAGAGAAAGGTTTGGTGAGTAAGTGAGTCAAGACAAAAAGCAAAAGACAAGAAATGAATTTGTAAATACCTAGTTGAATGAATAAAAAGAAATGGAAAGCAACATAAAGACTAGAAATAAATAAACAAAAGGAACAAAGAGATATAAAATATTACAGTACAAATAACTGCATCTAGATGGTGGCAAAAACTCACAATGTAAAAAAATAAATAAAACTTCAGAGAACAAAAAAAGAAAAGAATGAATACAAATAAATAAAAACAACCCTCAGACCACAAAAACCAGTACAAGACCCTCAAAAAAAGACCACAAAAAAGACATCTGACAGAAAAATCAGAAAAAAACAAAAACTTCCGGATAGAAAAATCAATAAAAATATAATAAAATAGACCTCCTCAGACCACAGGGAAGGCAAGACTCACTGGCAAGGTAGTCCTGCATCTGTGTGGTGGCGAGGACCTGGCTCTTGAGGGAGGCTGGCAGGGCGAGGCTGGACAGGATCCCGTGAGCCTCCTCTAACAGCTTCACACTCCCCTCCAGACACCTCTCCCCAGGACCCTGTGTGGGCCTCCCCAGGGGGCTGCGTGTCCTGGGAAGGTGGCAAGAGTGGTATTAGTTGTTGTGGTGATGGTGATACATTTTTTTATATGTAGAGAGAGCATTAGAAAGATGAACTGCAAATTTAGAAATGGGGTTATGAGATCTTGAAATATACTTTAATATATATTTTAAATAGACTTACGACAAAATAGTGCAATTCAAAAGGTCAAATTTCCTAACCTAAGTTTTCTCAATTTTTTTTACACAATTTCTGTTCACACAATGCCTGCAAGTCTCTACACTACACATCACATAAACCGAGAGTCATTCCAAGTGTTCCATATTTATAAGCTGACGTGAATGACAAACATTTTATTTATGAGTTTAAAGTTAGCAAAATCAAAGAACTATATTTCTTGTGGAATATCAAATAATTCTCTCTCTCTCTCTCTCTCTCTCTCTCTCTCTCTCTCTCTCTCTCTCTCTCTCCCCCTCACCCTGCTGGCCTCCTCTCTGATGATGCTGTACTTATCCACCAGTCCCCCGCTGCTGCCAGTAGGAGTCTATCACACTCCCTGCTGGCCCAGAGGTGCTGTGCTGGGGTGCGAGGCTGCTGCTGCTGTTGTTGTTGTTCATTCCTGGGAGATTTGAGAGATATCACTTTACTGTCATTATTAGTGAGATGGAGGAGTAGAATTGTGTTATGCAAAGGATGGGAGGCACAGAGGAAGATGTAAGGGGCAGAAATAGTTGGAGGACACTTGTACATGGTGCTGACCTTCTAGACTCTAGAGAAACAGTAAAAGGAAGGAAAAGGAGAAGGAAAAGAAGGTGGTGGTATTGGAAGATGCAAGGAACAGAAACACTTGGAGAAGACTTGTACATGGTGCCGACCCTCCAGAGAAACAGTAAAAGGAAGGAAAAGGAGAAGGAAAGAAGGTGGTATTGGAAGACACAAGGGACAGAAACAACTGGAGGAGACTCATCCATGCCACCAACCCTTCACTCTAGGGAAATGGCAAAAGAGAAGAAAAGAAGAAGTGCACAGTCAGCCTTACCACCACTGCTGCCCCTTGCTCCTCCCGCTGGTGCTGGTGTGGGGTCAAGGCTCAGGCCACCAAACTGATCCTCCAGACAGCCAACATCACTCCTGTAGGAAGAAAATGTAAATAAATAAGAAAGATAAAATAAACAGTACAGAATTAAGTTAAGAAATATCACAAGAGGCTTACCTAAAACGAAAACTACTAACAGTGATACCAAGTTCCTGTACCCTCCCTTGAAATAAAAATTAGTATTACAGCCTGACAGTACTAAAATATAGGCTAAACACTACCTTAACCTAACCATTTATCATCTCAACTATACCTATAACAAAAAAAAAAAAGCAACAAGAAACTCCACTACAACATTATGAAGCATCACTAATACAAACCTCTTCCTCCATTACCTGAGCTGGAGAAGGAGCAAAATGAAAAATAAGTTAGCCATGATCTTAACCTAACCATCCATCATTGAAACTATTAACACAACAAAAAACCCACAAAGAAAACCACTGTAGCATTAAGAACCACAACTAACACAACCTCTCCTTACCTGGGCTGGAGGAAGAGGTCAGGGGAGTGGTTGGAGCCAAGGCCGAGAGTGTCCGATGCTTCCACCCCCACTGTCATCTCCAGGCCAGGCAACTCAAGGCTAAGGGGGAGGCAGGGATGGGTTAGTTGTGGGGGGCTGGCTGTGGTGGAGTGGTACAGGGGGGGGGAGAGAGAGAGAGAGAGAGAGAGAGAGAGAGAGAGAGAGAGAGAGAGAGAGAGAGAGAGAGAGAGAGAGAGAGAGAGAGAGAGAGAGAGAGAGAGAGAGAGAGAGAGAGAGAGAGAGAGAGAGAGAGAGAGAGAGAGAGAGAGAACATTAGAGTTAACATTTCAAACCCAAAACAATAACAATAAATAACATGTTTTCTTTAGTGTATAAAAAATTGCATAGTGTAGTAATCTAATAAATAATTTCATAACATAATAATTTTGTAACTCAGTATAAGTAAAGGAGAAAAAAACAGATACACAGAGAGAGACACTAAAAGACACACACACACACACACACACACACACACACACACACACACACACACACACACACACCTTCCCTTCACCCACCTTGCCACTGACTGAGTCTCTCCCAGGTTCTCCAGATGAGGGGGCAAGGACTGGCTACCTCCACTCACTCCTCCTCCCCCTTCAGTAGGCCCCATGAAGTCCCCAAAGTCCTCATCTTCCTCCTCCTCCTCCCCACCAATTCCCACCTGTGTGAATAAATAGGTTTTAGTGGCTGCGGATTAGTGAGGTGAAGATTGGTTGATGTTCTGATTTGGTACTGTAAAAAATGTGTATGACCTGACACAGAGCAATAAGTGACGACAAAAATACAAAGAAATAGAACCATGGAACAAGTAAAGAAAAAAATAAGGACAACACTAGCACAAAAGCATAAAATAAAGTCAGATAAAGTTAGAAAGAGAAAATAAAAGGAAAACTAAAAAAAAGAAAGTAAAATAGACAGACCACAAAACAACAGAAATGTAAAAAAAATCTAGAGAAAATAAAACAAAACAAAACAGCACAAAACCGAAAAATAAAATTGAAGTAATAAAAATAAACAAAATAAAAATAAAGACAAAAACAAACAAACAAACAAACAAACAAACAAACAACCACTTACTTTGAGCCAGGGGACAGAGAGTGCAGGTGGCGGAGGCAGAGAACCACCAGAACCATTGGAACCAGAGGCGGGTGGAGCAGAGAGGCCAGCAGGTGGAGCAGCTTCCTCAAATTCCCCAAATGGATCACTCCACCTGCTCTCCTCCTTCCGCTTCTGCTCCTCCTCCGCCCGTTTCATTGCCTCGTGGATGTCGGCATAGTTATCCGGCTGCTTGGGAGCAAACGCACTACTGAAATCTGCCTCGAAGGTTTGTGTGTCAGGGAGTGCCTCGGGTGGGGTGCTGTAGACCTCAAAGCTTATCGGTGAGGTGTTGCTGGTTCCTGACGCACTCTGACACTGCAGGAGGCTGGGTAGTGTGGAGGAGGTGCTCTGGGCAAGGCTAAGACTGGCCACCTCACTGCTGCAGAATTCTCCAAAGCTGTCATCTGCACTCTCACCTTCGTTCCCTCCCGTCGTCTCTTGCGTTGACAGTCCTGTGATCTCTCTGAACGCCGCGTACTTATCCTCCGCCATCCCGGGCTTCTCTGGTTGCAGGACTGTGGGAGCAGCAGGGGTGGATGTAGTAGTGATGGTAGAAGTAGTAGACACACCACTATTAACTGCACTTCCCTGAGGAGCAGTGGGCAGGGACGCACTTTGGAAGTCATCAAAGTCATCATCGAAACTTGCAGTTGGGGAAGGTTCGGGGGACAGGCCAAGCTTGGGGAGGTTCATGGCCTTATTCTTGTCAACCTGTGGGATTTCAGGCTTCTGGGCTGTCGCTGCTGTCACTGGGGGCCACACACCAGTACCTGCCGGCTGTGGTGCTGCCTGTGCTGGTGCTGTGAAGCCTTGTGATGCTACAGAAGGGACCTGAGGTGGCACAGTGCTGCTTGATGTAACAGTAACACTCACAAAGTCATCAAATTCATCATCGTCATTTGCCTGTTGGGTTGTGGCTATGTTGTTCTCTGCCTGCTGCTTCTGTTTGCTCTGTAGGTAGTCCTGGACCAGTGGGGCCAGTGCTGGATGGTCTATGAGAGGCAGGAGAGGCTCAGTGGTGGCAGCCAGGACGTCAGGACCTGTGATTGGCTGCCCAGACTGTACATTTGTGTAGAGAAGAAAGTGAGGTGAGATTAGATGGTTAAGTATACAAAAATATTTGTCTAAAAGAGGTTTGATGTGTGAGGAAGGGAGAGTGAGGTGGGAACATAAATAAATATTTGTCTAAAGGGGTTTGATGTGTGAGGAAGGGAAAGTGAGGTGGGAACATAAATAAACAGATGGTTAAGTATACAGAAACATTAGTCTAATAGAGGTTTGATGTGTATGGAAGGGAGAGTGAGGTGAGAACACACATAAAAACACAGTTACCTATACACAAACAAAGGGTCATATTCTGAAACACCTCTGCACTGCACCTCCACTACTTTTAAAAGCCTCTAGTTAAAGCTACATAAGTTTTTAAGGATGTTTCTACTGTTTTAGTGACAGATTAACAAGATTCTACATTATCAAAAGGAGAAATGAAATGAAAATAATGACAACTCAGGTAAAAACTAACAGGTCAGCACACACACACACACACACACACACACACACACACACACACACACACACACACACACACACACACACACACACACACACACACACACACACACACACACACACACACACACACACACACACATGCACCACCAACACTAAATAAGAATGTTAAGTGAAATAAAGATGATAATAACACAAGTAAATACAACTAATAACTAACAAAAACACACACCTGCACCAGCGCCACAAGAGCCAGCAACGCCAAGAACTCCTCCTGGGTGAGCTGTCCTGGTGCTGTGCAGTTCACCATCTCCCACAGCACTCCCAGAAGAGGCGGAGGCAGGGCGGTCTTCATCAACAACATATAAGCCCTACTTGTGTCCACCCAGCCCTCTGTCCCCACCACTAGCCCCACTGCCCTCTTGTAAACCTCAGGCACAGTACTCAAGTCCTTCAGCCACTGTGGGAGGATAACTGGACTCTTTCCCTCCTTCCTCCCACCAGCAGTGACGTCTCCCATGCCTAGAGGTGCTACGGGCTGAACTGGGGCCTGTGGTGCTGTGTTGTTTGGGGCTGGAAGGTTTGCGTTGGGGACGGGAAGGCCTGCGTTGCTTGTGGTGTCCTGGATTTGGTGCACGGGATGTTCTGCTGGGGTGGTGGTGGTGGTGGTGGTAGACGTGATGGTTTTCTGTGGGTGTTGGAATGTAAGGGAATAATTTAGGAAGTCTTCGCTAACTTCTTGCGGTAGAGATAACTAGACAGTGGACCAAAGCAGGAAATGTCTCTCAAAAGAAGACACTATAATGAGATACCTAGACTGTGACAAGTGAAAAGTAAACTAGAAACAAGAATAACATGAACTGCACACTCATTCACAGTCTTCTCCATCTATTTGTAATGGAGATAAGTAAACAAAAAGAACAAACCAGCAAATGCCTCACCAAATTAAGACAATATAATGAGATGATTTGAATGACAACTGAAAAGCAAACTAAAAAACAAAAATAACATCAACTGGACACTTATTCAGTCTTCTCAACCTGTTTGCAAAGGAGACAACTAAACAAAGGAACAAACCAGTAGATATCTTGCCAAATTTTGCCAATATAAGGGACAGCACATTAATTTATGCTGCAAGGATACACTGCCTCACACAGGACTAATCTATCACCTCTATCTCCTTATCAAGTCCATCTTTCCCACACTCACTTCAAGAACCAGATATTACGAGAATGCACACCACCACCTGGATTTCACACACCAGGGGAGTTTCTAAGGGATATGTTAAAGGGATTAAATATGAAGGGACTTTTTTATGGAATAATTTAAGGAGAAGTTAACAGAAGTTGACAGAATTAGATTATAAAGTTGATAGGACAAAACAGAACAGTGGTGTTAAGATGTCAGGGTTTTGTAAAGAGTGATGGTTTCTTCTGTTGTGAGTGTATTAAGCTTCCTGTCCTCTCTCTCTCTCTCTCTCTCTCTCTCTCTCTCTCTCTCTCTCTCTCTCTCTCTCTCATCCACAAGGCCATATCATCTCACTGCCAATATTGAAGATAGTGATTATAATGATGTTAATACAAACACATAAAAAAAAAAAACTAATTAGGAACACAAAAAATGAGAAAAGTCCATTAAATTTCCTGTAATAAGTACTGAAGAATCCAAGCAATAGCTAAATATGTAAATGAAGCAATAATACAACATAAGGAAAAAGATTAACAGCACAAAACATTGAGAAAAGTCCCTAATAAACACTGAATGACCCTAAAAAAAAATAAATAAATAAAATAAATCAATAATAGAAGTGTGGATAACAAGACTATTTTATCACCACCACCACCATCACCACCACCACCATCACCACCACCACCACAACAGCTGCCACCATTCACACCCTTATCACTCACACTGGCATCCTTTCCCAACAACACAGACTCACACTCCCTCAGTTGTGTATGTTAGTGCCCACCTGCCACTATCTCTCTCTCTCTCTCTCTCTCTCTATCTTGAAGCTTCCGAAGCTAACCCAACAGAGCTGCAGGAAACATTACTTGGGTTTGTGGTAAGTTAAGTCTTCTATGCCAAACTTAACTTAGATAATACACTAAGTTTGATAAGATTATTTAGTCCTTCATGCCAAACTTAACCTACCCTAATCTCAAACTTAAGTTAAGCTAATCAAAACACACACACACACACACACACACACACACACACACATATATATATATATATATATATATATATATATATATATATATATATATATATATATATATATATATATATATATATATATATATATATATATATATATATACACAAACATCACACATGCTTTGATACAACAAGTCAGTGATGCATACCACATATAACTTAACCTAACCTAGACAATACACACAGTTTGACATGATTATATACTCTTATACACCTAACCAAACTCAACCAAACCCAAACATCACACACACTTTGATATAACAAGTCAGTGATGCATATCCCACACAAGTTAACCTAACCTAGACACTACACACAGTTTGACATGATAATTCAGTCTTGCATGCCCAACATAACTTCACCTAACCAAAACATTACACACACCACAATTCACCCATGCATACCCAACCCAACCTAATCAAACCTAATACACACCTAATACACACACCACAGTTCACCCATGCATACCCAACCCAGCGTAACCTAACCAGGTGACTGAGCACCCTGGAATCACCTTGGGGGAGGCAAAGAGAGAGTTGACGTTCTCCAGCTTCTTCCAGTCAACCGCTGTGCCCTGGCGGGGAGTCTGTGCCTGGCTGGTGGGGGCGGCTGCTGGGTGGCCCCCTTGCTCCTCGGCCCCTCCACCCTGCCCCAGCCAGCAAAGCAAAGAGGGTGTTAAAAGAGGAACACAAGCACAATATATAAAGGGACCTGACTTTGCACCTAGCCAGTATACGATTCAGAAATGGTCGTGGGGCAAAAAAAAAAAAAAAAAAAAAAAAATAAATAAATAAATAAATAAAAAAAAATTATTTTAGTGATTTGTGATGGAGGTAAAATGTGCCACATACCATCAAAAGGGTTAATATTTGACCTTAACCCACAAAAATTACCTGACCTCAAATAGCAACAAGACTGACCTTTTTAACAGGTTGTGGTGATCTTTGCTTGGGTGCCTCCTTTACCCCTAAAATGCTCTCAATCATGGTGTCCGCACTCACACCCGTCTGCAGGAGAGAGAGAGAGAGAGAGAGAGAGAGAGAGAGAGAGAGAGAGAGAGAGAGAGAGAGAGAGAGAGAGAGAGAGAGAGAGAGAGAGAGAGAGAGAGAGAGAGAGAGAGAGAGAGAGAGAGAGAGAGAGAGAGAGAGAGAGAGAGAGAGAGAGAGAGAGAGAGAGAGAGAGAGAGAGAGAGAGGAGGGAGGGAGGGAGGGAGGGAGGGAGGGAGGGAGGGAGGGAGAGAGAGAGAGAGAGAGAGAGAGAGAGAGAGAGAGAGAGAGAGAGAGAGAGAGAGAGAGAGAGAGAGAGAGAGAGAGAGAGAGAGAGAGAGAGAGAGAGAGAGAGAGAGAGTGAATTACATATCCCAACTATCTCAAAAAAAGAAAAGAAAAAGAAAAAGAAAAAGAAAAGAGAAAAAAAGGAAAAAAGGAAAAAAAAAAAGAAAGAAAGAAAAAAACACATCTCTTCCTCTCACCTTCTTTGACGCACTGAATGCCTTGAGTCGCATCTTCTGCTCATCAAACTGCCTCTGCTTCATCATCTGGTCGTAGTACTTGCGCTGCTCCTCGGCCGCCCTGCGTTGTGCCTCCATCCACTGCTGCTGGAGGTGCTGTGGGAACTGTTGCTGTTGCTGCTGCTGCTGCTGCTGCTGTGTTAGGGTCGCCACTCCCATTGGTCCTACCGCCAGACCCGCCTGTTGGTGTGTGTGTGTGTGTGTGTGTGTGTAGAAGAAAAATAAATAGAAAAACAAATGTACAAAACTAAAAGGAAAAATACAAGTAGTGATGGAAGAAACACCCTTTACAATCCCAATCCTACATTAAAACACCCTTTATAATCCCAGTCCTCCACTAAAACACCCTTTATAATCTGAATTCTACCAAAACACCTTTAAAACACTTCCTACACTAAAACAGCCTCACGCAGCACCTCACACACACACTCACCTGCTGGGCCATGAAGTGCTGCTGTTGCTGCTGCTGCCATGCCTGCTGGGGGGCCATAAGGGGCTGGTGGGGAGCCATGTGGGGTTGGGGGGCTGCCATGTGGGGCTGCTGAGCCACTAAGCCATACCCCAGGGGCGGCATGTTAACCCCCGGCACCCACCCCTGCCCCATTCCCCCACCAGGCACCATACCGGGTCTGTGGGAGGGCGGGGTTAGTGAAACCAAGCTTGTATTGTTTTGTGTTTAATGGGAGTGGTAGTGTTTGCTGTTTTTCTTCACCTTTTTCATAATTATTTCTTACTTTATAGTCAGGTAAGGGTGGGAGATGGAGGATGATGGAAGAAGACTAGTGGAAGGATCAAAGAAAAGATGATGTGAGGAGGAAGACTGAGGAAGACCAATGAAAAGGCCAAAGAAGAGATGACAAGAGGAGAAAGATGGAAGAAGACCAATGGAAAGACCAAAGAAGACCTGGTGATGACGAGAGGAGCAAGATGGAAGACTAATGAAAGACCAAAGAAGAGATGACATGTGGGAGACAATAGAAGAGTAGGGGAAAGACCAAAGAAGGCCTGGAGGTGATGAGGGGAGGAGGAGGACATAAAGGTGAACATCAAGGGAGGGTTGCCTGCCACTACAAAAAGAGGCATATACTGGTAAGTTTGGCATAACTAGCATTACTTATACAGGGACTGCCACGTGTAGGCCCGACGGCTTCTTGTAGCTTCCTGATTTTCTGATGCACATAAATACACAACACAAAATGATATAAGTAAAGTGAAATGCTCAGATTACTTATAATGATGAGGACAACATGAAATAAATAAGGAGTAAGATGTGGTGGTTTGCCAAATACAAAGAAGGGAGCGTAATGTAATAAATTTGCGACACATAGATGTGAGGTTGGAAATACTCAAAATGGAAGGATCTAACTGATAAAACAGGTGAAATTTGCCACTGTGAGATGGGTAAATGGATAATACTGAAATATCATCAGTGTTTTCATCTGAGGGTTGGGTTAGGTTAGGTTTCGATTCATTCAGTTCATTAATTTCACAGGTGATCCCTTCACAGTGGAGATCACAACTTGAAAGTGTCACATTTTGCCCAGAAATAAAAAGTCAGTGTTTGGAGATTAACTATAATTAGTATTTACATAATATAAAACACTTTTTTTTAATATATAATGAAGGGCGTGGATAAGAGTTATATAACAACAATGAAGGGCGTGGGTAAGAGTTATATAACAGTGTCAAAACTATCATTCCAACAGGGCATTTCATGGTGGTGGGTAATACATATACCAATCCACCTTAACAAGCAGATGCACCTGGCCTTGGCTTACCTATGCTAATTGCCAACAACATGAGACATTTGCACCACGTGATAACACTGCACCACCACAGCCTCCCCTTGACGCACTCGCCGAGTACAAAGGCGGACATAAACAGACACACCTGGACACACCTGAGAAGCAAAACACGTTGACCTGCAATGACTCACTACCAGATGACCTTGACCTTAACACCTCACGCCCAGAATGATTTATTAATTCCACTCCGAGGTCACACGAGACACGGAAAACGGGTCCTCCCCTCATACAGGCATATCCACACTAAAAATATCCTCAATAAGACCTACGAATCTTGACCAGCGAAATGACTCACTGTAAGGGATCATAACTTTTCTTATCTCACGCCCAGATTGATCTATTTTATTACTCTGAGGTACGTGACACCTGGATGACCTGCGCTACTCTGCCCCGGGCCACACCCACCTGGGAGGCCGCCGCCCGCCGCCTGACATGGTGCAGAGTGGCTATAGGTGACCGACCCGCTGGCGGCGCATCAGCTGACCGCCGCCTGGGTTTGTTTCCGCCACACCAACGGGACACACTTCCCGCTCCTTTTATTGCTTTCTAGGGTTGACTATAGATTCTGGAAATTTGGAGGCATCTTTTAATCTTCTTATTGGTCTCTCTCTCTCTCTCTCTCTCTCTCTCTCTCTCTCTCTCTGTGTGTGTGTGTGTGTTCCTTTATGTCAGTCAAGGAGACGGGATAAATTATATATATATATATATATATATATATATATATATATATATATATATATATATATATATATATATATATATATATATATATATATATATATATATATATATATATATATATATATATATATATATATTATATATATATATATATATATATATATATATATATATATATATATATATATATATATATATATATATATATGTGTGTGTGTGTGTGTGTGTGTGTGTGTGTGTGTGTGTATGTATATATATATATATATATATATATATATATATATATATATATATATATATATATATATATATATATATATATAGAGAGAGAGAGAGAGAGAGAGAGAGAGAGAGAGAGAGAGAGAGAGAGAGAGAGAGAGAGAGAGAGAGAGAGATAAGGCAGGTGGTTTTCTTGCTGGGGTTCCCGTCGATTCCAGTAGGAATTATCAAGTGTTATGTGATAACTGAATAAAAAATAACGTACAATATCGTTCATGTTTTATTTCTTCCTGACTTACCTCAACAGGTTCACGCGGGACATTCAGAGGTATAAATGCCCTCTCTTCACCTCACTGATGAACCGATTTTCTCACATGCGTCAACTAAACTAATTTTTCAAGTACTGACGATGATTTATAATTCAACGCAAAATTAAATGTCGTTTCGGAAACTTACCAACCAAAATTTGTTCCGGCCCGTGGAGGACAGGGGGAGCGTACTGGAGGGGAGGGTGGCTGTCTGGTTCCACCCGGGGCCCAGGGCGGTGATCGGGCAGCAAGTCCCGCTCCTCCATTACCTCCTCATGTAGATATGATCGTCCACCTTCAGCACCTCACACCCGCAAACAAGAGGTCATCGTTAACACTACGCACCAATCACCAGATACTGCCATCAGAGGGGTCCTGAAGGGGAGTTAGGGGCTCCTCCATCCGTGGCAGTGTCTGGTGAATTGTGTGTAGTAGTTCATCAAAATTCGGCGTTCAGGACTTAACAGTAAAGGAGGAGACAATTGCTCTCCACAGTGCCCCAGACACTGCCATGCGAGGGACCTCTTTTGGGGAGAAGAGTGCGCCTTAATAATTCCTTGGCAGTGACTGGTGAGTTGTCAAAATTTTCTTCCTGATGACCTCTTGTTCGGTGTGAGGGGCTGGAGGGTTGCACCGCCACTGTCCCCACACACTCCTGCAGGCCTGGGATGGCGCCTTAAGGGGAAAAGGATTCAACCCAGCCGAGGAAAACCTGCTTCATCTCTTCGTTATCGTGAAACTCGCTTCGTTATGGCGATTCCAGCGTCGTTATCGTGAAATCCGCTTCGTTATCGTGAAATCTGCGTTATTATCGTGAAAATCGCTTCGTTATGCCGATTCCAGCGTCGTTATCGTGAAATCTGCGTCGTTATCGTGAAATCTGCGTCGTTATCGTGAAAATCGCTTCGTTATCGTGAAATCTGCGTCGTTATCGTGAAATCTGCGTCGTTATCGTGAAATCTGCGTCGTTATCGTGAAATCTGCGTCGTTATCGTGAAAATCGCTTCGTTATCGTGAAATCTGCGTCGTTATCGTGAAAATCGTTTCGTTAGGCCGATTCCAGCGTCGTTATCGTGAAAATTGCTTCGTTATCGTGAAATCTGCGTCGTTATCGTGAAATCTGCGTCGTTATTGTTTATTTATTTATTTATTTATTTATTAACTTTGTCATTTATCTATCTATTCTCTTGATCTTCTATGTTTTATTACTTTTCACTTAATTTACGTTTTATTAATTTATTTTGCATGGCGGGAATCTTTACCCTGCAGCTCACACACTCGCCTGTCCTTGACGTGCCTACACCCCCCTCTCTCTCTCTCTCTCTCTCTCTCTCTCTCTCTCTCTCTCTCTCTCTCTGTGTGTGTGTGTGTGTGTGTGTGTATGTGTGTCAGCCTTTCGGTTTACACTTAAGGAAAGGAGCGTAACGTGAAAATGAGGCCCCATAACAAAAACTGCATCATATTACGCTATCTCTGTGTGTGTGTGTGTGTGTGTCCGTCAGTCTGTACAGTGTAGACCATATTGTGAAACACTTGTGGCCACACCTCGACTACTTTCAGAAGGTTCTAGTAAGTCTGACTGAAGTGGCACGGGTTTTTAAGGGTTTAGATGGTTGTAGTGGCAGATTAACAGGATAAACACTCTTGAGAACCCGGCATATCATCTCTGTGACCTTTGACAATAACCGCGGAGAGAGAGAGAGAGAGAGAGAGAGAGAGAGAGAGAGAGAGAGAGAGAGAGAGAGAGAGAGAGAGAGAGAGAGAGACCAAAATGTTTCTGAATACGGGCCTGCCTTGAGGGGAGGGAATGACACTGGGAAAACTTCTGATTATACTACCTCTATAAGCTGTGATTCGCAAACTGTGCGCCGCTATTGTCATCGAAGTGCACCGCGACCACAGCTGACGAAAAAAGTTGACGGAAAATATGTTATTGTGACGGTGACTTGACTTTTCTAGATAAGTAGGCAGTAGTGGTGGCAGCGGTAGGGAGGGGCTGACCAGTGCATCTTGTGGTCAGTGGTCTGTGGGGCTCGCAGCACCGAGGAGAAACAAAGAGGGTTGTTGTTGTTGTTGTGTTGTAATTAGTCCTCGCCAAGGCATCAGGTGTGTCAGTGTACGCGCTTCAGCAATGGACAAAAATGCATTACTCTATTTCCTTTTACTTTCTTGTAGTGTAAAAAGCGCGGATACCGTGCCTGGCAGGGATGTGAAGCCAGGGTTTCCCCGGTCAGGTGCTCTTCCGTCTTATTGTTCAAGGTTCAATGCTGTCCCTCTCTCTCTCTCTCTCTCTCTCTCTCTTTTTCTTTTCCTACTTCTTGCCTAAAGTCAACAGCACAGCGCAATCAGGTTTTTTTTTCCTCCTCCTTTCCTGTTCCAATCCACCATTACCACAATAATAATAATAATAATAATAATAATAATAATAATAATAATAATAATAATAATAACAACAACAATTCACCGCTTTATTATGACAAGAGCAGGAACAGAACAGTAACTTGAACAACCAACAAACAATAACGAGAACACAAATCAAACTCAAGCAAAGAAGAAAAATAAATAAATGAATAAATAAATAGACAGATAAAAGAGCAAACAAAACAATACCACACCTGCCCATTTAATTCACCAGCCTTGTATCCCCACGTCACTCAACAGACACACCTGCATACACACCTGCACATTTTAACCATACCGATATTGTAACATTCGTATGTGGTATTTATTACAAACACCAGGTGGCTCAAGGATTTCCCCCTGGCCTTTTGAACGGCTGTAGAAAAAAAGGCAAAAAAAAAAAAAGTCTTGATCCTGCTCTTCATTCGTGCCCCGTTGCCATAATCTTGACATTTCACATCACTTTCTTATTTCTTATATAGTATAATACGCTGGATTGGGGCGTCCCTTAATAATGCGCGGACGATTTGTTCCTTTGTTCCTCACTGCCCCCTGGTGGAGAAAACAAACGAAGGAATGATGTACGGTAGAGAAAAATAAATAAAAATAAATTCCCCATTTCAACTCCTTCTGTTCTATAGTATGTATTGGCATATAGGGAAAAGAAAGTATAAGAGGTTAATTTTTCATTTTCTGGCCAACAAAACTAAATCACACGTTTCCGTACCAAAATAAGTCTCTGGAAAATCCTACGTAAAAGATTATAGGAGGAAAAATGTTTAGCATTGTAAAGGTTTAAACATTTTGGTTCTATTATCTGGACTATTTTCAAAGGCCGCGGATAATGTATGAGGCTGTCATGGGCGTTTCATGTATTTTTAATCAGTGATGTAAGGTTCTTATTCAACTATTGTGACAATCATGAAAACATCCTTGGAAATATATAACAGCTCTAGCTACAGTCTGTTCAACTGTCACCAGAACCATGAAAGCACGTGCCCTTGAAAACCCCAATAATTTCCACTAGAAACCGCTATCTTCCTTACCGTGTTGGCACTGTTTGAAGGTTTACCATGGTAAACGATGTTCAGTGATCTGGCAAACCGTGTCTCAGGTGCACCTGTAGAATGATTGAATGACTGATTAATAGGTTCATCGCTGTATGAAAAAGTATAACAAAGGAGAATGGCAGAGTCTGCCAGCCTCTTCCTGGGCAAAGGATAAAGTAAAATATTGAGAGGAAGGAAACTGCACATGCAAAAAGTTTTAAAAGCTATAATAACAAACAAGATGTACATGTATGTGTGTACAGCAGTACTACAATTACTATACAACAAACAGCTCACTAATCACCGTCTGTGTGCTGCGTCATTCCCCACATTTGAGGGACTGGCCAATGAGATACAGAAAGACACTGAAGAGAAAGAATTTGATTATGGAGATGAGGTACAGTGAATATTTATTCTCTCTCTCTACTTACTGTCACCCACAGCATCGTGCACCACAGCCACCAGCACCATTGCACAGAAAACGAGCACCAAGCGACCCATCTCAACGTTGCTTCTAATACTGGTCTCTCCTTCGCTTCCTGTCTGAAAGTGACCACCACAACCGCTCTCCTCCGCTTTAAATACTCTCTGTCCCATGCCATGGTCTTCCTGCATCCTGAGACCTCACTAAACAGTCGATATTGCTTGCGAATGATGCTTTCTTTTCACCCTTACGGACGGAATGCAAATACTTTCCATTTGAAGTTAGCTGGAACACACTGCTCGTGTGTGTTCGCCTTTCACGGAAAAGAATGAAGTGATTGTGATGAAATCTGGTAGGTGATTCCCCGTTGATCTGGGGAGTGATGTAGCTATGATTTAACTACTTCCAACCCCAAAAAGTTAGATTATTCAGGCAAGTTTGTCACCGTAACCCAGTTCTTGATAGTGGCGCCGAACATACACTGCTGGCTTGGATTTTTTTTTTTTTGTTATTTTATTATATAACAAAATACACTGTCTGGCTGTCTCATGGAGGTACAATGGGAGGAGTCGGCATGACGTCACGAAAGTGAAGCCAACGCACTATTGGTCCGCTGTCGCTCCTACCCCTTACACTCAAAACGTTTCTAGCTGAGCATTGAAAGTACAGAGAAACGCTGGTGTACCGCTCCTCACTTCCTGTTTTCTGTTGTTGCTTCCAGGCTAGCCAACATATCTGTGACCACAAAAGACTACAGTAGTGGTGTTGTACCGTGCCACCGGAATTCAGACGGCATAATTTTATCATACATACAAATTAGATCATACAATGTTTTCAACTTGGGTGGACTTGGGTGAGAGGTGGCAAGCTGTCTTTGGGGCGGACATATGGGTGGTCGAGATCATGTAAATTTACGTACATATACCTGTGCCTGTACATGTGCATATAGATGAAGAAGAAATAAACTATGTATCAGGTGAAAGATGGCCTGAAGGTTGACTTTTCTGGGTATACTGTCCTTCATATCCACGACTGCACGGTGTGCGCAGAGGAATGGCACCGCCCTGCAGACAGTTGACGCACCGGCCTGCTGCGCCCACACCGTGACCTGCCGCGGAAGACTCAGCCGGCAGGGAGGAAATACCACGAAGATGGGGACCAGCAAGAGGTTAAGGGAAGAGTGATGACTCTTCTATCAGCGCCATATGGATACGCAGCAATATATATATATATATATATATATATATATATATATATATATATATATATATATATATATATATATATATATATATATATATATATATAAGTAGTAAAGCCATGACAAACTATTATTCACTATTTCTGGTATTCACTGAGCAGTTGGCAGAGGACACACCTTTCTCACCAGATTTCAGTTTCATGTTGGTTATCCGTCGTTTTCTCACACGTGATTATAAGGCCAACATACAGAACATCATTGGACTTAAGGTAAGTTATTTCTTTATATAGCTTACATGAAACAAAATAAAAAAAAATAAATGAATAAAAAAAAATCAGGTTAAACTTTCTTGTGTTGAGTAACAATGGCATATTACCTCCTCACAAGTGTAATTTGATATTTATAGGCATGTTCCCTCTCCTCGGCGGCAAGCCTTCACCTGCACTGTCATCATTGCACAGTTACAATTTTAACAATTTCCACAAAAAAAAAAAAAAAAAAAACATTAATGAAACTACAAGACACAGATTAGAGTCTATAAATGATAAACTGCATCGCTTAGGCTGTTCATGGATTATGATCTAATACAAGAAGAAAACAATGAAAGTCCCAGGAGTAAACTTTGAACATCATCATATTAATTTTATTTACAAGTAACCAACACGTAGCTATAGTGATATACGATTTTACATATGTGTAGTCGTTCATGGAGTAAGATTTGTTGTTCTGTGTCATCACTCGCTATACTCTTGTTTACTTGTTCCATTCCTATCATAAAATATCGCACAGACAATGGAGCATTAGTAATTTGTCAATAAAACTCCATAACGAAGTTGATAATGGATAAAATACATAAATATAAAACATGGTGGTAGGATTTTCCACTTGTACAGGGGGTAAACTCTTGTTTACTTGCTCCATTTCTATTGCAACATATTCCACACACAACGAAACAATAGTAATTTGTCAATAAAACTCTACAGTCAATAAAATTTCATACAATAGTTAGTTTCTGTCGAAATTGTCTTCGGGAGGAATTTGGACGGTGGGAGTGACTTTGCTGCTTTTGCGCCAGATCGTTCCCGTGTCCAAATTATTCCCTGGAGAAATTTGACCCGGGGGAGATTTGACAGGACACCGTAGCAAAGAGATCCCACTTGATTGTTGCTACTGCTGCTAATGATGAGCGAGGCGGGAAAACGAAGTGTTTGAGTGAGCGTTGATGTGTCCGTGTTTTAAGAGTAAATACGTGCTTTTTGCGTGTCTGCATGCGCGAGTGCGTGTAGGAGGCATGTGTAGTGACCCTGAGGGACTGGTGGAGCCTTGCCATCTTCCCTGAGGCTTGAGGAGTGCGGAAAATAAGGTAAGTAGTTGGTCGTAATAGTAATGGTAGCAGTGGTGGTGGTGGTAGTTGTGGTGTTCTCTGCTTATGTTCCTTACCAGTTAATCAAAGATAAAAAAAAAAAAAAAACTGAATAGTCAGAATTAAAAGAAAAAGTACATTGAGGAGGGCAAGATAAATAAATTAATAGTAAAATAAAGGGAAAAGTTTAAGATACGTTTCAGTCTTGGCCAGCCACAAAAAAAAAAAAAAAAAAAAAAATCAGAAACGTTTTGCTCTCTTACCGCGAGTGCGTTCAAAGTCACAGAGATGACTAACCGGGTTCTCAAGCATGTTTCTCCTATTAATAATGTAGAAATGTTGTTAATCTGTTACTAGAACTACAAAAGCACTCTTAAAACTTAAAATCCGTATCACTTCACCATTATTAATGAAAACAGTCCTGGTGAGAGCAAAGCGTTTCTGAATGTGCGCCTCATTGTCAGGCTGTTTTGAAATGTCAACTGGTCCCAGAAAGATGAACAAAACCATATTTTTCGAACCAGATTCTTATTTACTTTAAAAAATTTTGTGGTATGTGTTTTGGATGGCAAGCGCAATGAAAAGACGCCAAAATTGAGGATTTGACTGTGCGGGGGTAGGAAAGGAGTAGTGAAGCACACACACACACACACACCGCGGTATCCTTGGCGCCCCGCCCCGACGAGCCACGCCGGGCCCCGGCCTTAACATTTTATGACTCACTGTAAGGGATCATAACTTTTCTTATCTCACGCCCAGATTGATCTATTTTATTACTCTGAGGTACGTGACACCTGGATGACCTGCGCTACTCTGCCCCGGGCCACACCCACCTGGGAGGCCGCCGCCCGCCGCCTGACATGGTGCAGAGTGGCTATAGGTGACCGACCTGCTGGCGGCGCATCAGCTGACCGCCGCCTGGGTTTGTTTCCGCCACACCAACGGGACACACTTCCCGCTCCTTTTATTGCTTTATAGGGTTGACTATAGATTCTGGAAATTTGGAGGCATCTTTTAATCTTCTTACTGGTCTCTCTCTCTCTCTCTCTCTTTCTTTCTGTGTGTGTGTGTGTGTGTGTGTGTGTGTGTGTGTGTGTGTTCCTTTATGTCAGTCAAGGAGACGGGATAAATAATATATATATATATATATTGTAACTTCACCACCCCGTGGGCAGTCACACTTACACTTTTAGGGTCCGGTGCTTCCTGCATACGTGACGGTGAACTTACCCTGCGGCGCTCCGTGTTCTCCCCTGGCTCCCCTCAGAAGGCGAGTAGTAAAACACACTTGTCGGCTTCTGGCCCTCTATTCTCCGTTGCTCACACTACACAGTAGTCCTATGCTGTAGCTCGGCACCCCGGGCCTCTTGTCGACCCTCGGAAGGCTTCTTGACGCCTCGCTCCAGCTCACAAAGGCACATACAAGTACAGGAGGCAGTGTCGGCGACGCACGCGCTTTCTTCCCTCACCAGTCTCTCCCGCCACTCTGTTTCCCAAACTGTTCCGCCACCAATCCCAGGGCTGCTACACGTCACGTGATACTCCCGAGCCCCAGGGTAGGCGGCCGGCGAGGTGACGTAGTGTGACGTCATCCTCCCCTTCCGCTGGGACTCAGTCTGGGTATCTTCATGATCTTGTCCTCTCGTAACACTACCCCCTCCTGTAAAGAGACTGAGCGCCCTCGCTCCCCAACTCTCTCTATTCCTTTAGGTTACAGATACACCCCCAAAAACAAGAAAATAATAATTCAACTTTAGGTATATCAAAAATCAACAAAGAACATAATCCTCACTCCATTTGGGTGGATGCCGCTCCCGTCTGGGTCTCCCTACTACAGGTCCAGCGTCGACATCCGCCAGTGCCCCCTCCAAGGGACACAACTCATCCGCTCCACCTTCCTCCATCACCAGCGGCTCAGGCTCTCTCAGGTCCAGGTCTCCGTCATCCTCCATCACCAGGGGCTCGTCGTCCCCAAGGCCCTCGTCCTTGTCCTCCTCTTCGTCACTGGTCAGGAGAGCAGCTCGCTCTCCCCAGGAGAAGTTTCCAGGGCCATGGTAACCCCAGAGCCTGTCAGCGTGCACCACCAGTGCCCGCTTCCTTGGCCCTTGGCGTATCCTGAAGGTGACGTCCGAGATGACCTTCTCCACCACGTATGGCCCCTCCCAGGGGCTCTGGAGCTTAGGGGACAATCCTTTCTTACGTCGAGGGTTGTGCAGCCACACCTGATCCCCCTCGCTAAAGGGTGGTGCCGTTGCCCGGCGGTCGTACCGGTCCTTCATCGCCTCACCGGACACCTTCAGGTTACCCCTCACCTGATGGTGCACCTCCCGGAGACGGTCCTGTAGGGCTGTAGCGTACTGGGTGATGGTAGTGGGCAGGTCTTCGTCCGGCGGCCTGCCAGTCACGAGGTCCACTGGTAGCCGGAGCTCCCGCCCACACATCAGCCGGGCTGGCATGTAACCGGTCACCTCATGCTCGGCTGACTGGTAGGCCAAGAGAAGCAGGGGGATTTTTAAGTCCCAGTCCTCCTGCCCTTCCTGGCAATATTTGGCCAACTCCTGCCCCAACGTGCGGTTGTAGCGTTCCACCATGCCATCCGACTGCGGCCGCAGGGGTGTAGTACGAGTTTTCTTGACGCCCAGCAACTGGTAGCACTCCCGGAATACTGCCGACTCAAACTCCCTGCCCTGGTCAGAGTGCAGCTCGTGCGGCACGCCAAACCGGGCGAAGAACTCGTCCACTAACACACCTGCCACGGTGGCAGCCTCATGGTTTGGCAGCGGATACGCTTCCGGCCATTTAGTGAAGTAGTCCATGGTCACACACACAAAGCGGTTACCTCTCAGTGTCTGAGGGAACGGACCCAGGATGTCCACTGCCACCCTCTCCATAGGTGCCCCAACCTGATACACCTGTAAGGGAGCAACTGTCTTTCTCCCGGGGCCCATCTTCCCACAGCACACATCACACACTTTGCACCATTCACTAACGTCCTTCCGCATGCCTACCCAATAAACCCGCTGCTTTAACCGCCCTAGCGTTTTCCTCACACCGAAGTGACCACTTGCATTTCCACCGTGAGCCTCCCTCATATCCACAGGGACAATTGTTTGCCAGAAGGCCACACCGCCGTCACATGACTCCCACCGCCGTTGCAGCACACCGTCACTCACTCGCAACACTGCCCATTGCTGCCACAACGCCTTGACGGCAGGGCTTAGCGGGGCCACGCTTTCCCATGGCGGTTTTTCTTCGCCTTTTTCCCGCAGTGTCACTATGGGCCCGATATCAGCGTCCTGTCGCTGGGCCTGTTTGAGGTCCTCTCCCCACTCAGTGTCACTGACAAGACCGGCAGCCTTCACGCACACAGGCTCAGTCTCATGGCGTCTACAATGCCTGCAGTCACTGTCGCAAGGACGGCGACTCAAACTGTCAGCATTGCTATGCATTTTTCCAGGCCGGTATTCGATGTTGTAGTCATGCTGCTCCAGCTTGCCAATCCACCTGGCCAGCTGCCCCTCCGGGTTTCTGAGGGTTTTCAGCCACCTCAGAGCAGCATGGTCTGTCCTGATCTTGAATCTGGCCCCGTACAAGTAAGGATGGAAGTGATCAATGGCCAGGATCACTGCCAACAACTCCTTACGAGTGACGCAATAGTTCCTTTCAGGGGCTGAGAACTTCCTGCTGAAGTAGGAGACGACCCACTCTTGTCCGTCTTTCTCCTCGGACAAGACGGCTCCTACTCCCTCAGCACTCGCATCACAATCCAACACGTATGGTTTCATTGGATCCGGGTACGGTAACACAGGGGCATTAGCGAGAGCCTCTTTCAGAGTTTCAAAGGCCCGTTGACAGTCCTCGCTCCAGTGAAAGCATGCCCCTTTACGAGTCAAGTGATGGAGTGGCACCGCAATTTGCGCAAAACCCTTCACAAACCTCCGGTAGTACGTACACAACCCAAGGAACCCGCGCACTTCCGTCACACTGCGCGGCACTGGCCACTCCTTAACTGACTCTACCTTACCAGGGTCTGTTTTCACTCCCTCACTACTCACTATGTGACCCAGAAACGGCACTTCCCTCTGGAACAGGCTACACTTCTTTGGACTGAGTTTCACATTTGCCCCCCTGAACCTGTCCAACACTGTCTTAAGCCTCTCCAGAGCCCCCTTGAACGAATTCCCGTACACTAGCACATCGTCCAAGTACACCAGGGCGCTTTTCCACAGCAACCCATCCAACACACGCTCCATTAGACGCTCAAAGGTGGCCGGGGCATTCACCAGACCAAAACTCATCACTTTAAACTGATACAGTCCCTGCCCATACGAGAAGGCCGTTTTCTCTCTGTCCTCCTCCGCAACCTCAACTTGATGGTAACCTGATTTCAAGTCTAAGGTGGAGAACCACTGGGCCCCCGTGAGCGCGTCAAGCGTGTCATCCACCCTCGGTAGAGGGTAAGAGTCCTTTGTCGTCACCGCGTTAAGGCCCCGATAGTCCACACAACACCTGGTAGACCCATCCTTCTTCTTAACGAGGACAACAGCAGCACTCCAGGGACTAGCCGACTTTTCGATTATCCCTTGCGCGCGCAACTCCTCCACGGCTTTTTCCACTTCCAGCCGACGAGCAGGCGCAATCCGGTGGGGTGGCAACTTAACCGGCCGACTATCCCCTGTGTGAATGCGGTGTTTAACCAGACTGGTCCGGCCCAGGTCATTATCTCCCTGCGAGAAGACATCTGCATACAGAGTCAGCACTTCCTTCACCTCGTCCACCTGTTCCCCAGACAGGCATGCCGAACTCCTCTGCAATAGATCCTGCAGATGAGGTGGAACCCCAGTGCTACTCCCCTGCATGTCCTCGCAATGACCTTCCGGGTCCATAGTCGTCTGTACACCTTCACACTCTTCCGACCCTTGACTTTCCTCCTTCTGTTCCTTACTGAGACGGCAGCGGTGGCTGGCTTCGGGTAGGGACGCAGTATGGGCTCGGTGAGTTTCAATTGAAGCTTCACACTCCTCTGCGTCAACACCGCCCTCCTGTAGCGGCACCACACTACCTCTGACCGACATAGTCATTTCCCCGAAGTCCAGCACCGCCCTGCTCTGCTTCAGGTAGTCTAGGCCGAGCAAGTTCTCCCCGACGTCCGCTACAAAGACGGGAAGATGCTCCTCCGTGCTGCCAACCGCAATCCTGGCATGCACTGGTCCCCTCAGCTGTGTGCAGTGCCCTGTAATACCACACAGTTGTTGCTGGGCCACCGGGGGCTGTCCAGTTGCCACCACCCCGTCCTGCACGAAGGTACGTTCCGCGCCCGAGTCCACAGTGAGGCAGCAAGATTTGCCATCCACTTGCCCGCCCACCTGCACTGTCCGGGCACCCTCGGCGCGGCAACTTAGGCGGACTGGGGTCTCTGGCTCTCTGGCTGGCGCTCGACCCCTTCCACCAGCCTCTTTCCGTTTCCCCCAGCCTCCTTGCTATCCCTGGGAGAGACGAGGGCACACTCTGCCGTCTTGTGCCCCTGACCGCAGTTCCAACAACAGGGTTTGTACTGGTACTGCCCTGCTCTGCAGTTGACAGCCTTTCCACTACTTGATCCCTGCGGGCAGTACCTCTTGGTGTGCCCCTGCTGCCCGCAAGAGTAGCACTTACCCCTGAACTCACCTAGGGGCGGTGAAGGGCTAGAGTAGGCCTTCCGCACGGCCCCTTTCTTTGCCTTCACTCTCTGCAGGACATAATTCCCGCTGGGTCGCTCCCGCGTCGTCCGGAGAAATGACTCCATCTCCAGGCCCCTCGCCAGGGCCTCCTGAAGGTCCTTGGGGTGTGCCTGCTGGACGTATATCCTCAGTTGTTGGTTATCGATGGCATCAACGAACTGATCCCGCAGGAGAATGGTGATCATCTCCTCACTGGCCTCCGGATACGCACGCTGCACCAGCACCTCCAAATCCTGCGCCAGGCGTGTCCGGGCCTCGTAACCTGGCCCGGAACCTTGTCCTGAACACCTCGGTTTGGTGCTGGTACCCATACCTCCTCTCCAGTGTCGCCGTCACTTTACTATACGAGCACCGCTGGGCAGCTGGCAGCTGGTTCAGGACTTCTAATGCCGGTCCTTTGAGTGCCCACACCAGCTGCATGGCCATCTCAGGGCGACTCCACTGGCGGGCGCTGGCCAAGAGCTCGAACTGTGTCTTATACGCTTCCCAAGACACTGTTCCATCGAACTCCTGTGGCCGGCGCCTCATCCCGTCCTTCAGCCTCCGTGACGTGGAGCTGGCAGCAGAGGGGTACGACTTTACTGAGGCTGTCGGGGATGGTGGAGGTGATAAGACGTTTACAGGAGAGCGTAGGGGAGACGGTATCACCTTGGCCAATGGAGAAAGGCTGTTTAGGCTTCCGTGACAACTATTATCCTCCTCCTCTTCGTCACTCCCCCCCTCAGTCTCACTAGCACGCCCACTTGACCGGGACAGCGTGCCTTTATGCTGAGAGAGTACAGGAGGCGCCTGTGCCGCCACAACCTCATCCACATATCTCCTCAGTTCACTGGCCGCTTTTTCCACCTCTCCCTTCACCTGATCCTTGGTGAACACTTCACTTAACACCTCGTCTTTAACCCGTGAACACTCCTCCTTCACGAGCCCCATAACCTCCTTAAATACACGGTCTACACTGCTCGTCACCGCTTGCAACTCAGCACGCTGTACCTCTCCCTGCGCCTTCAGGGCACTCATAACATCCGCTAGTGTGATTTCTTTCGCCGCCATGCTGACTTAATTACTGTAAGGCACCGTAACTTAACACAACACGCAGCTTACCATGGCAAAACACACTGCACCGTCCGCCCGCCCGCTGCGATCCACAAGTACGTTACCCGTACCACCGCTGCTCGCCTCCCCTGTCCAATACACACGCACACTCGGTAACACACCACGACGCACACAGTTAGCACTTAACTCATCCCACTCCTGACACCACTGTAACTTCACCACCCCGTGGGCAGTCACACTTACACTTTTAGGGTCCGGTGCTTCCTGCATACGTGACGGTGAACTTACCCTGCGGCGCTCCGTGTTCTCCCCTGGCTCCCCTCAGAAGGCGAGTAGTAAAACACACTTGTCGGCTTCTGGCCCTCTATTCTCCGTTGCTCACACTACACAGTAGTCCTATGCTGTAGCTCGGCACCCCGGGCCTCTTGTCGACCCTCGGAAGGCTTCTTGACGCCTCGCTCCAGCTCACAAAGGCACATACAAGTACAGGAGACAGTGTCGGCGACGCGCGCGCTTTCTTCCCTCACCAGTCTCTCCCGCCACTCTGTCTCCCAAACTGTTCCGCCACCAATCCCAGGGCTGCTACACGTCACGTGATACTCCCGAGCCCCAGGGTAGGCGGTCGGCGAGGTGACGTAGTGTGACGTCATCCTCCCCTTCCGCTGGGACTCAGTCTGGGTATCTTCATGATCTTGTCCTCTCGTAACAATATATATATATATATATATATATATATATATATATATATATATATATATATATATATATATATATATATATATATATATATATATATATATATATATATATATATATATATATATATATATATATATATATATGTATAGAGAGAGAGAGAGAGAGAGAGAGAGAGAGAGAGAGAGAGAGAGAGAGAGAGAGAGATAAGGCAGGTGGTTTTCTTGCTGGGGTTCCCGTCGATTCCAATAAGAATTATCAAGTGTTATGCGATAACTGAATAAAAAATAACGTACAATATCGTTCATGTTTTATTTCTTCCTAACTTACCTCAAATACGTACAACAGGCAAGCTGAAGTCATTGTCGTAAATTTATCATTAGGATTGCGGGAAACAGGTTCACGCGGGACATTCAGAGGTATAAATGCCCTCTCTTCACCTCACTGATGAACCGATTTTCTCACATGCGTCAACTAAACTCATTTTTCAAGTACTGACGATGATTTATAATTCAACGCAAAATTAAATGTCGTTTCGGAAACTTACCAACCAAAATTTGTTCCGGCCCGTGGAGGACAGGGGGAGCGTACTGGAGGGGAGGGTGGCTGTCTGGTTCCACCCGGGGCCCAGGGCGGTGATCGGGCAGCAAGTCCCGCTCCTCCATTACCTCCTCATGTAGATATGATCGTCCACCTTCAGCACCTCACGCCCGCAAACAAGAGGTCATCGTTAACACTACGCACCAATCACCAGATACTGCCATCAGAGGGGTCCTGAAGGGGAGTTAGGGGCTCCTCCATCCGTGGCAGTGTCTGGTGAATTGTGTGTAGTAGTTCATCAAAATTCGGCGTTCAGGACTTAACAGTAAAGGAGGAGACAATTGCTCTCCACAGTGCCCCAGACACTGCCATGCGAGGGACCTCTTTTGGGGAGAAGAGTGCGCCTTAATAATTCCTTGGCAGTGACTGGTGAGTTGTCAAAATTTTCTTCCTGATGACCTCTTGTTCGGTGTGAGGGGCTGGAGGGTTGCACCGCCACTGTCCCCACACACTCCTGCAGGCCTGGGATGGCGCCTTAAGGGGAAAAGGATTCATCCCAGCCGAGGAAAACCTGCTTCATCTCTTCGTTATCGTGAAACTCGCTTCGTTATGGCGATTCCAGCGTCGTTATCGTGAAATCCGCTTCGTTATCGTGAAATCTGCGTTATTATCGTGAAAATCGCTTCGTTATGGCGATTCCAGCGTCGTTATCGTGAAATCCGCTTCGTTATCGTGAAATCTGCGTTATTATCGTGAAAATCGCTTCGTTATGCCGATTCCAGCGTCGTTATCGTGAAATCTGCGTCGTTATCGTGAAAATCGCTTCGTTATCGTGAAATCTGCGTCGTTATCGTGAAAATCGTTTCGTTAGGCCGATTCCAGCGTCGTTATCGTGAAAATTGCTTCGTTATCGTGAAATCTGCGTCGTTATCGTGAAATCTGCGTCGTTATTGTTTATTTATTTATTTATTTATTTATTAACTTACTCATTTATCTATCTATTCTCTTGATCTTCTATGTTTTATTACTTTTCATTTAATTTAGGCAGTAGTGGTGGCAGCGGTAGGGAGAGGATGACCAATGCATCTTGTGGTCAGTGGTCTGTGGGGCTCGCAACACCGAGGAGAAACAAAAAGGGTTGTTGTTGTTGTTGTTGTTGTGTTGTAATTAGTCCTCGCCAAGGCATCAGGTGTGTCAGTGTACGCGCTTCAGCAATGGACAAAAATGCATTACTCTATTTCCTTTTACTTTCTTGTAGTGTAAAAAGCGCGGATACCGTGCCTGGCAGGGATGCGGGGCCCGGGTTTCCCCGGTCAGGTGCTCTTCCGTCTCATTGTTCAAGGTTCAATGCTGTCCCTCTCTCTCTCTCTCTTGTCTTTTCCTACTTCTTGCCTAAAACCAACAGCACAGCGCAATCAGGTTTTTTTATCCTCCTCCTTTCCTGTTCCGATCCACCATTACCACAATAATAATAATAATAATAATAATAATAATAATAATAATAATAATAATAATAATAATGATAATAATAATAATAACAACAATTCACCGCTTTATTATGACAAGAGCAGGAACAGAACAGTAACTTGAACAACCAACAAACAATAACGAGAACACAAATCAAACTCAAGCAAAGAAGAAAAATAAATAAATGAATAAATAAACAGACAGATAAAAGAGCAAACAAAACAATACCACACCTGCCCATTTAATTCACCAGCCTTGTATCCCCACGTCACTCAACAGACACACCTGCATACACACCTGCACATTTTAACCATACCGATATTGTAACATTCGTATGTGGTATTTATTACAAACACCAGGTGGCTCAAGGATTTCCCCCTGGCCTTTTGAACGGCTGTAGAAAAAAAAAGGCAAAAAAAAAAAGTCTTGATCCTGCTCTTCATTCGTGCCCCGTTGCCATAATCTTGACATTTCACATCACTTTCTGGCATACACTAAATAGGGGCGTCCCTTAATAATGCGCGGACGTTTTCTTCCTTTGCTCCTCAATGCCCCCTGGTGGAGAAAACAAACGAAGGAATGATGTACGGTAGAGAAAAATAAATAAAAATAAATTCCCCATTTCAACTCCTGTTCTATAGTATGTATTGACATATAGGGAAAAGAAAGTATAAGAGGTTAATTTTTCATTTTCTGGCCAACAAAACTAAATCACACGTTTCCGTACCAAAATAAGTCTCTGGAAAATCCTAAGTAAAGGATTATAGGAGGAAAAATGTTTAGCATTGTAAAGGTTTAAACATTTTGGTTCTCTTATCTGGACTATTTTCAAAGGCCGCGGATAATGTATGAGGCTGTCATGGGCGTTTCATGTATTTTTAATCAGTGATGTAAGGTTCTTATTCAACTATTGTGACAACCATGAAAACATCCTTGGAAATACATAACAGCTCTAGCTACAGTCTGTTCAACTGTCACCAGAACCATGAAAGCACGTGCCCTTGAAAACCCCAATAATTTTCATTAGAAATCGCTGTCTTCCTTACTGTGTTGGCACTCTTTGAAGGTTTACCATGGTAAACGACCCCAATCACTGATCTAGCAAACCGTGTCTCAGATGCACCTGTAGAATGATTGAATGACTGATTAATAGGTTCATCGCTGTATGAAAAAGTATAACAAAGGAGAATGGCAGAGTTTGCCAGCCTCTTCCGGGGCAAAGGATAAAGTAAAATATTGAGAGGAAGGAAACTGCACATGCAAAAAGTTTTAAAAGCTATAATAACAAACAAAATGTACATTCATGTGTGTACAGCAGTACAGCAATAACTATACAACAAACAGCTCACTAATCACCGTCTGTGTGCTGCGTCATTCCCCACATTTGAGGGACTGGCCAATGAGATACAGAAAGACACTGAAGAGAAAGAATTTGGTTATGGAGATGAGGTACAGTGAATATTTATTCTCTCTCTCTACTTACTGTCACCCACAGCATCGTGCACCGCAGCCACCAGCACCATTGCACAGAAAACGAGCACCAAGCGACGCATCTCAACGTTGCTTCTAATACTGGTCTCTCCTTCGCTTCCTGTCTGAAAGTGACCACCACAACCGCTCTCCTCAGCTTTAAATACCCTCTGTCCCATGCCATGGTCTTCCTGCACCCTGAGACCTCACTAAACAGTCGATATTGCTTGCGA
This sequence comes from Scylla paramamosain, assembly GCF_035594125.1. Classification (NCBI taxonomy): domain Eukaryota; kingdom Metazoa; phylum Arthropoda; class Malacostraca; order Decapoda; family Portunidae; genus Scylla; species Scylla paramamosain. The sequence continues at coordinate 3,988,402 of NC_087175.1, read as the reverse complement.
ATGATGCTTTCTTTTCACCCTTACGGACGGAATGTAAATACTTTCCATTTGAAGTTAGCTGGAACACACTGCTCGTGTGTGTTCGCCTTTCAAGGAAAAGAATGAATTGATTGTGATGAAATCTGGTCGGTGATTCCCCCTTGATCTGGGGAGTGATGTAGCTATGATTTAATTACTTCCAACCCAAAAAAGTTAGATTATTCAGGCAAGTCTGTCACCGTAACCCAGTTCTTGATAGTGGCGCCAGGTGTGCCGTAACCCATTTTTGATAGTGGCGCCGAGCATACACTGCTGGCTTGGATTTTTTTTTAATGTTATTTTATTATATAACAAAATACACTGTCTGGCTGTCTCATGGAGGTACAATGGGAGGAGTCGGCATGACGTCACGAATGTGAAGCCAACGCACTATTGGTCCGCTGTCGCTCCTACCCCCTTACACTCAAAACGTTTCTAGCTGAGCATTGAAAGTACAGAGAAACGCTGGTGTACCGCTCCTCACTTCCTGTTTTCTGTTGTTGCTTCCAGGCTAGCCAACATATCTGTGACCACAAAAGACTACAGTAGTGGTGTTGTACCGTGCCACCGGAATTCAGACGGCATATCATACATACAAATTAGATCATACAATGTTTTCAACTTGGGTGGACTTGGGTGAGAGGTGGCAAGCTGTCTTTGGGGCGGACATATGGGTGGTCAAGATCATGTAAATTTACGTACATATACCTGTGCCTGTACATGTGCATATAGATGAAGAAGAAATAAACTATGTATCAGGTGAAAGATGGCCTGAAGGTTGACTCTTCTGGGTATACTGTCCTTCATATCCACGACTGCACGGTGTGCGCAGAGGAATGGCACCGCCCCGCAGACAGTTGACGCACCGGCCTGCTGCGCCCACACCGTGACCTGCCGCGGGAGACTCAGCCGGCAGGGAGGAAATACATATATATATATATATATATATATATATATATATATATATATATATATATATATATATATATATATATATATATATATATATATATATATATATATATATATATATATATATATATATATATATATATATATATATATATATAAGTAGTAAAGCCATGACAAACTATTATTCATTATTTCTGGTATTCACTGAGCAGTTGGCAGAGGACACACCTTTCTCACCAGATTTCAGTTTCATGTTGGTTATCCGTCGTTTTCTCACACGTGATTATAAGGCCAACAAACAGAACATCATTGGACTTAAGGTAAGTTATTTCTTTATATAGCTTACATGAAACAAAATAAAAAAAAATAAATAAATAAAAAAAAAATCAGGTTAAACTTTCTTGTGTTGAGTAACAATGGCATATTACCTCCTCACAAGTGTAATTTGATATTTATAGGCATGTTCCCTCTCCTCGGCGGCAAGCCTTCACCTGTGTGCTGCACTGTCATCATTGCACAGTTACAATTTTAACAATTTCCACAAAAAAAAAAAAAAAAAACATTAATGAAACTACAAGACACAGATTAGAGTCTATAAATGATAAACTGCATCGCTTAGGCTGTTCATGGATTATGATCTAATACAAGAAGAAAACAATGAAAGTCCCAGGAGTAAACTTTGAACATCATCATATTAATTTTATTTACAAGTAACCAACACGTAGCTATAGTGATATACGATTTTACATATGTGTAGTCGTTCATGGAGTAAGATTTGTTGTTCTGTGTCATCACTCGCTATACTCTTGTTTACTTGTTCCATTCCTATCATAAAATATCGCACAGACAATGGAGCATTAGTAATTTGTCAATAAAACTCCATAACGAAGTTGATAATGGATAAAATACATAAATATAAAACATGGTGGTAGGATTTTCCACTTGTACAGGGGGTAAACTCTTGTTTACTTGCTCCATTTCTATTGCAACATATTCCACACACAACGAAACAATAGTAATTTGTCAATAAAACTCTACAGTCAATAAAATTTCATACAATAGTTAGTTTCTGTCGAAATTGTCTTCGGGAGGAATTTGGACGGTGGGAGTGACTTTGCTGCTTTTGCGCCAGATCGTTCCCGTGTCCAAATTATTCCCTGGAGAAATTTGACCCGGGGGAGATTTGACAGGACACCGTAGCAAAGAGATCCCACTTGATTGTTGCTACTGCTGCTAATGATGAGCGAGGCGGGAAAACGAAGTGTTTGAGTGAGCGTTGATGTGTCCGTGTTTTAAGAGTAAATACGTGCTTTTTGCGTGTCTGCATGCGCGAGTGCGTGTAGGAGGCATGTGTAGTGACCCTGAGGGACTGGTGGAGCCTTGCCATCTTCCCTGAGGCTTGAGGAGTGCGGAAAATAAGGTAAGTAGTTGGTCGTAATAGTAATGGTAGCAGTGGTGGTGGTGGTAGTTGTGGTGTTCTCTGCTTATGTTCCTTACCAGTTAATTAAAGATAAAAAAAAAAAAACTGAATAGTCAGAATTAAAAGAAAAAGTACATTGAGGAGGGCAAGATAAATAAATTAATAATAAAATAAAGGGAAAAGTTTAAGATACGTTTCAGTCTTGGCCAGCCACAAAAAAAAAAAAAAAAAAAAAAATCAGAAATGTTTTGCTCTCTTACCGCGAGTGCGTTCAAAGTCACAGAGATGACTAACCGGGTTCTCAAGCATGTTTCTCCTATTAATAATGTAGAAATGTTGTTAATCTGTTACTAGAACTACAAAAGCACTCTTAAAACTTAAAATCCGTATCACTTCACCATTATTAATGAAAACAGTCCTGGTGAGAGCAAAGCGTTTCTGAATGTGCGCCTCATTGTCAGGCTGTTTTGAAATGTCAACTGGTCCCAGAAAGATGAACAAAACCATATTTTTCGAACCAGATTCTTATTTACTTTTAAAAATGTTGTGGTATGTGTTTTGGATGGCAAGCGCAATGAAAAGACGCCAAAATTGAGGATTTGACTGTGCGGGGGTAGGAAAGGAGTAGTGAAGCACACACACACACACACACCGCGGTATCCTTGGCGCCCCGCCCCGACGAGCCACGCCGGGCCCCGGCCTTAACATTTTCCCCTCTTCCCGTCAGTATTTGGCGTAATTTCCAGGGTGTGGAGAATGAGGAGGAAGAGAGGGTAGAAAAGGGGGGAGGAATATGAGGGGAGAGAAGAAGAGGAGATACTGAGGAGTAAAAAAAAAGAAAAAAAAAATACATCGACACTATCCAATTATTATTATTATTATTATTATTATTATTATTATTATTATTATTATCATTATTATTATTATTTTCTTATTAAGGAAGAGGAGGGGGGTAGGAGTGATAGTAGTAGTAGTAGTAGTAGTAGTAGTAAGAGGAGGAGGAGGAGGAAGAGAAAATGAGGAATGAAGGATGTAATCATGAGGAAGAGACA
>NC_087175.1:3970000-3977500 GCF_035594125.1 Scylla paramamosain | reverse complement strand
GGTTAGATTAGGTGGTTTTTCATAGGGATGTTACAGATATTTTCTCTTTATGGTACCCTTTTCAAATTCTCCCCACTTTTTTTCTCTCTCTTTCTAAAAATGCTTATGTAAAAAAAAAAGTAGTTCAAGTTCAAGATACTTAAAAGCCTTGAAAATTTGTGCCAATACAGTTTTTGACAGTTTTTGATGAAGGAAGGCAAATATTTCACACCTCACCTCCCCCAGCCACTCACCATGACCATCCAGATGTTGGGCTCAGGCTGCATGAAGAGCTGGCGTGTTTTCTGTGTGTGCACGGCCTCACAGTCCCCATCCTTCCTGAATGTGCTGTGGGGGGCAGGCAGACTGTTAACTATGGTGGTTGTGGTGGTGGTATAAATTGTACCACTCCCTCTCACTGTTACTTGTGGTGCTGGTGGTGGTGGTACTATTGTGTCGCGTAAACTGTAATGTGTTATCTGTGGTAGTGGTGGTGGTGGTGCTGCTGTGTTGTGTAAATTGTAATGTAAAGCACCTCTCCCTCTCCCTGTGGTGGTACTGCTGTGCTGTGTATTGTACCACTGAAAAATTCTTGACAAACTTGAGAATTTAATATTAAAGGAAAATCATAAACACAATGGTGGTGAGTGTGGTTCATGTCCCTGACTGTGCCACTGCCATCACTGCCGCACTCACCTGGAGAACCTTGTGATGGCCTCAGCCAGCCCCACGTGCCGCACCTGTGTGTCTAGGTCGGCCGAGTTAGGGTAGTAAAACAGGATCTTCTCGTGTTCCTGTAATGGTGTGGCGGTATTAGCAGTGGTGGTGGTGATAGTAGTAGTAGTAATAGATAATGGTAGTGGTGGTAGTAGTAATAGTAGTAGTAGTAGTAGTAGTAGTAGATAATATGATATCTTGTTATTTATCTATTACTACTACTACAAGATAACTCCTGTCTTTGATGGTAATGATAATGATGTAATGAAAGGGGTAACATTGATATAACATTAGCATTTTCATCTGAGGGTTAGGTTAGGATAGGTTCTCATTCATTCATTCTAATTTGAGCCCTATATATTCCCACCACAAATAATTAATAATGTTAAAAGTGGTATTTAAAGATTTATGTTTTAAGGGGAAGCAAGGTCGCTCGCTCCTGTGACAACGCTCGGACATGAAGTTGTGCTTTTATTAGTCTTGCCAGTTAGGTTAGGCCGGGCTAGGCTAGATTAGTTTGGTTAGGTTAAATATTCGTTAGATTAAGTTAGTTTGGTTTGGTTAGTTAGATTAAGTTAGTGAGGTTAGGTTACGTTAGAATTTCGTCAGGTCAGGTAAAATTAAATTAGTTTGGTTACGTTAGGTTAGATGAAACTACTAAACTATAACTACTGCTACCACCATCATAACCTCTCCCACACTCATCACTATCACTCTCTCACCCCCTCTCACTCACATGTCCCTCCTTCTGGCCGTATGTCGAGTTGAATATGAATAGGTTGAGCAGCTTGGGGTACGCCGTGTGCTGTGAGTCCCCCGCCATCACCGCCTCCTCCCTGCGGCCTGCACCTCCCTGTTTGTCAACACTGGGATGTGTGGGTGCTCTCGGGGGAACTGTCTGGCTTTCCAACGGTGTACCTTTTCAATGTTTTGTTTTGTGTTATTCTTTCTTTCTTTTCTTTTCTCTCTTTTTTTGTTAATTGGTTGATTTTTATCTTGCCATGATGTTTAAAATTTCATAGTCAAAGACAGGAAGACGGAAAATTTATAAGGTAAAAAAAAAGAAGTAATATTTAAAGAATCTTACAGTTTGTTGATGTGTTCTTCCTTTCCTCCTCATCCTCCTCCTTTCTTCTTCTTCTTCTTCTTCTTCTTCTTTCTTTCTTTCTTTCTTATTATGATTTTTTTTCTTGTTTTTCTTTTTGTTGTTGTTGTTGTTATTGTTGTTGTTGTTGTTGTTGTTGTTGTTGTTGTTCTTATTGTTATTATTATTATTATTATTATTATTATTATATTATTATTATTATTATTATTATCATCATCATCATCATCATCATCATCATCATCATCATTATTATTACATCTACATATCTGATTGAGCTATATCTTTCTTGCATTCATCCTATATTATTTATTTTGTAGTATTTATCTATTTTTTCTTCAATCTTTTGTTTATTAATTCATGATTATTTTTTTTTGTACATTCGTCTTTGTGTTTATCATAATATTCGTTCTTTCCATTGTATAGTTCTACTACTACTACTACTACTACTACTACTTCTACTACTACTACTACTACTACTAGAGTGAGAATGTAGGGAGGGGGCGACGGTTAATCAAAGAGTTATTATTATTATTATTATTATTATTATTATTATTATTATTATTATTATTATTATTATTATTATTATTATTACTATTATCATTGCTAGTATTATCAATTTGTGCATAATAATAACAGTACATTTAAAGCAACACACACACACACACACACACACACACACACACACACACACACACACACACACACACACACAAACAGTAATACATCTTCGTTCCTTCGTCTTGAGTGTGAGAATACTGCATTAATATAAGAACACTTGTGTGAGAGAGAAAACACCGCATTGACATGAAACTCTGCCGTGTGAGTGTTACGTTATTGACAAAGCAGTGCCTGTTTTTGAAGCTTTATAATCATTCGTTTTTGTTAGTTTTATTTATTTTTTTTCTTATTTTTTCTACTCGTCTATTTTTTTTTTCTCTCTCTCTCTTTCTCTCTCTCTTCCACTTACTGTACTTTTGATCAGTCAGTCTGTCAGTTAGTCAGTCAGTCTTTTCTTGTCCTCCTTCCCTTCCTCTTTTTCTCTTCTTCCTCCTCGTCCACTTCCCTTCTTTTCCTTCTTCTCTTCCTTCATTTTTAACCTCCTCTTTCTTCGTTCTCGTCTTAGTATATGTCTTTGTCCTCCTCCTCCTCCTCCTCCTCCTCCTCCTCCTCCTCCTCCTCCTCCTCCTCCTTCTTCTTCTTCTTCTGTTTATCTTCCTCTTTTTCCTCGTCGTCGTCTTCGTCTTGTCTTCGTCTCCTGCTCCCCCCTTCTCTTTTTCTCCTTTTCTATATAATCTCGTGCATACTCTCTCTCTCTCTCTCTCTCTCTCTCTCTCTCTCTCTCTCTCTCTCTCTCTCTCTCTCTCTCTCTCTCTCTCTCTCTCTCTCTCTCTCATCTATCTATCTACTCCTCTCTCTCTCTCTCTTTGGTTCACACATCCCTGATCACCTCTGCCTTCAGACGCTGGGCCAGGGCACGTCGCACCGCCAGGGTCTTAGGGTCCAGTTGGGAGCCGTGCAGGGCCTGGGAGGTAGAGATAGGATACCACTAGGTCACATTAAGTCAGATTAGGTGAGGAAATTAAACAAAATATAGATGTAGATAGAGAAAAGGTGAAAGATAAAGAACAGGGTAAATTTAGACAGATAAAAAAAGAAAATAAATAACATAAAGTGATTATCTCTTTGACCTTTGAAAATATTATGATGAGATGAAAGAACGAAACAGAAAGCTTAGAAATAGATAGAGAAAAGGTGAAAGATAAAGAACAGGGTAAATTTAGACAAATTTAAAGAAAATTGATAACATAAAATGACTGATTATCACTGTGGCCTTTGAAAATATTGTGAAGAGATAAAAGAACGAAACAGAAAGCTTAGAAATAGATAGAGGAAATGCGAAAGATAAATGGTTAGGTAATTTTAGGTAGATTGAAAGACACAAAAAGAAAAAAAAAATAACTAACGTATGTTGACCAATAACTTCAGTGGCCTTTGACAATAGTCCCCGTGAGAGAGCATAGCGTGTAAAGACCTGTCCTTGCCAGAAAACCTTGACCACAAAGTTGGAAACAGTTCTGGAATACTTTGGAAACAATTTTGAAATATTTTTGTAATGTTTTGGAATATTTTGAAAAGTTTGGGAATATTTTGGAAAGTTTTGGAATATTTTGAAATTTTTTGGAACATTTTGGAAAATTTTGGAACATTTTGGAAAGTTTTGGAATATTTTAAAAAATTTTGGAACATTTTTCTCGGAACAGTTTCGGGATATTTTGAAAAAGGTTTTGAAATACTTTGAAACAGCTTAGAAACATTTTGGAAACAGTATAGAAACACTTTGAAAACAACCTGGAGCATTTTAGAAACAATATAAAAACATTCTGAAAACGCGAGAAGCCTTTAGAACACTGCCGAATACCTCAGCTGTTCCCCCACCCTCCTTACCTTCCTAGCAGCTGTGGCGGACTGTGGCCTCTTGCTCTCCTCCTCAAAGTCCTGCAGCTGCTTCTCTCGTTCCCTCTGTTTCATGTGCAGCAGCTTGTCCCGCTGGGCCTTGAGGTACTCCTGCCTCTTCCTCAGGTCCTCGGGGTCAATGGTGCCCTGGAAAGTTACGTTATGTTATGTTATGGAGAGTGCTGGGTGTGCATTTGGGCAGAGGTGGTGAATGTAAATAGAGAAAGCAGACGGTAGACAAATAGATATGTACAATAAAAGAAGGGAAGCACAGAAATAAATGAAAAATAAATAAATGAATGAATGAAAGGAAGAAAATAGAAAAAAAGAACATAAAAAAATAAATAGACATGCAACAGACAGAGACATGGTTATAGAGACGCAAAAATATAAATGAAGAAAGAAAGATGGATAAAAGACAAAGAAACAAAAAAAAAAAAGACAAATAAAAGGACGAAAATTAAAGAAAAGACACAAAGAAACAGAAGCAGACTGATGAAAAAATACTGATAGAAAAAAGAAAAAAAGAAAAAAAGAAACAATTCCCGAGAAGTAAACAAAGAAAAAAAAACTGATAAAAAAGAAAAAAAATGCGAAAAAAATAGACATATCACAAGAAGCAAAGAAACTAACACACACACACACACACACACACATACACACACACACACACACACACACACACCTTACTAGCAATAGGAGGCAAAACAGTAGCCTTCGAAAACTCTTCCTTCTTTTTCACCTCCTTCTTCGCCTCCTTCATCAGCACCTTTGCCTCCTCCTGCTTGGGGAGCTTGATGACCTGACCTAGATTGGCCTTATCCTGAGTTGACCTCGCAATGGCCTCTTCCAGGTCACGACTCTCCTTGTCCATGGCTTGTTTCATCATAGCATGTTCCTCCCTCGAGACCCTGTGTGTGTGTGTGTGTGTGTGTGTGTGTGTGTGTGTGTGTGTGTGTAGAGGGAAGGATGGTGGTGGTGGTGGTGGTGGTGGTTGTAGTGTGAAGGTAGTAGTAGTAGTAGCAGTAGGAGGAGGAGGAGGAGGAGGAGGAGGAGGAGGAGGAGGAGGAAGAAGAGGAGGAGGAGGAGGAGGAATAATGGTATAGTTATTATTATTATTATTATTATTATTATTATTATTATTATTATTATTATTATTATTATTGTTGTTGTTGTTACTACTACTACTACTACTACTACTACTACTACTACTACTACTACTACTACTACTACTACTACTACTACTACTTCTACTACCATTATTATCTTTATTATTATTATTATTATTATTATCATTATTATTATTATATCTGTAATACACAAACCACTCTCTCTCTCTCTCTCTCTCACCCTTCCCCACCCTCACCCCCCCATGACCCCACCCCCACACCCCACTCACCTGTACACCTCCTCCAGTATCTCCCTCTCCTTCTTCTCCGGGTCGTCCTCCACCTCCTCCCCCTGCTCCCCCTTCTTGTAGCTGTCCGGCACTATACCATACTTGTACTGCAGCATCTCTAAGGCCTGCAGCTGGAGCTCTATGTTCTTCTGAGTCATCATGGTGCAGAACGTTTTGTAGTCATCTGCAGCCCACACTTGCTCGAACAGACTCTGTAAGTACGGTGGTGGTGGTGGTGGTGGTGGTGGTGTATTTTAAGTAATGAGACAGGTTTTCTCTCTCTCTCTCTCTCTCTCTCTCTCTCTCTCTCTCTCTCTGTTTTGGTATGTTGGGTAGTTTTGTAACTGAATTGTAACCAGAAGCAAATTATAAAAGGGAAGGAAAATGAAATGACGTTGAAATAAATAAATAAATAAAAAAACAAGAGAAAAAAATATGAGATAAGTAAAATATAAAGAATATAGTACAAAAATAACATTAGTAAAATAGAAAAGTAAAGAAAGAAGCACTTATTTTAAACAACGTAGAATAAATATATAAATAATAATAATAATAATAAAAAAAAACACACATACACAACCTTTAGCTCTAATGGAAAGGAACAGAGAGGGAAAAATAAATAAACAGAGTAAATTCATTAATAATAATAATAATAATAATAATAATAATAATAATAATAATAATAATAATAATAACGAAGGGAATAAACAAACAATCTACCAATGACTCCCACCCACTTATCCTCACCCACAATCCACTAATTTCCTCCCACTCACTCTATGAAAGGGCGTGGATATGGCTGCCATCCCACACGCCTTCTCCAGCTGGTCGGACGTCACCTGGAGGTCATCCATAAAAGACTTGAGCAGGTAATCCACTAGGGCCTTGTACTCCTGGTGCAGCGCCTTGTGGTCCTCTCCCCTCTCCCCATCCTCAGGCGGCTCCTCCACCTCTCCCTCTTCATCCTCCGGGCTGGGTTCGAATGCTGGGGGAGATGGTGGTGGTGGTGGTGGTGGTTGTGGTGGTTGTGGTTGGGATGGGTGTGTGTTGTTGTTGTTGTTGTTGTTTTGGTGGTGTTGGTGGTTGTGGTTGTTCGTTACACTTGCATAAGAGAAGAATAACAGGAATAAGAAAATAATGATAATAAGAATAGGAATGAGATGTAGTGAAAAAGAAGAAGAAAGAAGAAGCGAAAGAGGGGAGGGGAGAAAGAGGTACATAAGCAACAAATAGAACAGGAAGAAAAGACTTGAAAAGATGGAAGAACAATAAGAAACAAGAAAACAGTAAAAAAAAAGAAAGAAAAAGAAAAGAAAAACAACAGCAAAATTATAAAAAAATGAAAAGGAAAGGAAAAAAAAGGATGATATTAGTAATTACTGGCAGACTTATAACAAAGGACAATAACAATCATGGGAAAAAGAATGTGAAGAATAAAGAAAGGAAAAAAAATAACTAAGGAAAAAAAAAATAAATAAATAAAAAAATACATATATATATATATATATATATATATATATATATATATATATATATATATATATATATATATATATATATATATATATATATATATATATATATATATATATATATATATATATATATATATAAACGAACATAGATTAATGAAAAAAAGAGAATATTATAACTCGCTGACAGACTTACATATTGGAAAGAAAGAAAGGAAAGAAAGAAAGAAAGAAAGAAGAAGAAGAAGAAGAAGAAAGAGGAAAATATTGCTACTCACTGACATAAATAAATAAATAAAAACAACAACAAAAAGAATGAACAACAAATGTAGATAAATGAACACGGAGAGAGAGAGAGAGAGAGAGAGAGAGAG
>NC_087175.1:3947500-3965000 GCF_035594125.1 Scylla paramamosain | reverse complement strand
TTTCAAGTGTTTCTCAAGTGTTATATCAAGTGTGGTGATCGATTCAGTGTTTCCTTTTCTTATAATTGTTGGAAGTGTTTTTCGACTGCCCTGTCACGTGTTACTGTGGTGTTACTGTGAAAATTCATCAACATTTTAGTGTTCTTTTAGTTATTTCAGTTGTTTGCCAAGTGTTATTACCGTGGCGATTAATTCAGTGTCTCCTGTCCTTATAATCGTTTGAAGTGTTTATCAAGTGTCCCGCCGCAAGTTACTCTGGGAATTTATCAGTTGCTCCCAGTCCTTATTGTTGTTCCAGGTGTTAGAAATAATCAGGCAGACAGTAGTTGAAATTAAAATTATACTTATAAGAGAACAAAGAAAGCCGTGGCAGTGGGGAAGAACAGGAAGAGTAACTAAAGGCAGTGAGTTTGAGAGTGTGGGAGTGAAGCTACTGGGACCGTATTGTGGAATGTCTTTGCGCACCACCTTCACTACTTATGAACGGTTCTCATGACAGATTGAAAGGAAAGAAGGACCAAGGAAGCGAAGCAAACAAGACCCACGAAAATGACATTGTCTAAAAAAGAAAAAAAAGAAAAAAAAGAAAAGAAAAAAAAAAAGAAAAAAAAGTTGCAGTAGAAGAAAGAAAACAAATGATGCAAAAGATAGAAGTGAAATGATTATTTTGTGTAAGAGGGGCTCCGTCACAGGGCAACGAAATTAAAGAAAACAAGCTCTACCGAGGTGCCATTCCCTAAAGAAAAGTCAAAATTATTATCCAAAATTGGACGATGAGTGCCTCGAAACCTCCCTCTTGAAAAAAAGTTCAAGCCATAGGATGGAGGGAATACAGAAACAGGCAGGGAGTTCCAGAGCTTACCAGAGAAAAGGATGTTGAGAATACTGGTTAAATTTTGCATTATAGAGGTGGACTGAATAGGAGTGAGGGAAATTAGAAAGTCTGTGTTTCGGTGAAGAAAAGGTGAGATTTAGTAGAGGAGAGGTGGTGCTCACACATTGAAAATTAGGTCTAATCCCACGAATGTTGGATAAGTTAACTGGAAAAGAAAGATGACACTTAGGGTCGATACCAGAAGAGCAGTTCGACCTGAGGACGTTTATGGTTCCCTCCCTGGATGGGAACTCCAAGGCTGGTGTAGGAGTCGCTATGTTAAAAATTTTGGACCTCGAGTGAAGGTTGTGCGTGTAATTAGGTGGATGTAGAGTTTTGCGAAGGAGAGTCGTCTTGAGGGGGCAGACTGTGATTGCCCTCTTGTGTTGTGACAAAGGGAGGCAGCAAAGGTTGAGGGAGGTCACAGCTGGGTCATAGATAAGTTCACAACACCACTTTGGTCCAGTGTTTGAGGCCTCCGTGGGAGTAATAATCGTTTAGACAGGTGAGTACTGCCTCCTTAGCGGTATATAAAAATAAATAACAAGGAGACATAAACAATAACACATCTCTTCTTATCTTCTATCGCTTCTTTCACGGTAATTATTCATCTGGCTTCCCTAACTGCATGCACTCCCCACTCCCTCTCCCCACCATGCAGGAGTTAACCATTCAACCATTCTACTCTGTGTTTCGTCCCTTTTGTCTGTAAACTCTGGAACGCCTTGCCTGTTTTTGAGTTTTCTCGTGTCTTTGACTAAATTTTTCTAGAGGAAGGTTTCAAGACACTCCACGATGTCACTCTGGACTCCTCTGTTTTATTGAGGCTCTGGCACCTTTATTTTATTATATATATTTTTTAAATTTAGTTGTTCATTTATTTTTTTAGCGGTTGTGTTGTCCTTTGCCTGAGCATTTTTTATATATATATATATATATAACACACACACACACACACACACACACACACACACACTCACATGAACAGAGAGAATAGAAAAAAAAAACACGCAACAAATTAACTTGAAAAGAAACTGGAATAATACAAGAACAAAAGAATAATATTTGAGAGACAATGAAAAAAAAAGAAAGAAAAAAAACTCACAGAACGTCCAACAACAACAACAACAACAACAACAAAATATCTTATCTTATCGCGTCACGTCACCCCTCGCCTTGCATCCTGTGTGTGTGTTGACGCCGCGGAGAGATGGCAGAGGGCGGAGGACGGATGCAAAACACAACCTCTGAGGATAACGCCAATAAATCCTCTGTAGTCGACCACACGAAGGGGAAAACAGAGGAGGATGAGTGCCCTGCAGTCACCACTAAAGATACGAGTGAACCAGAAGATGTCATGGCGAAGAATAAGACTAAGGTAAGATTTAATTGTTGTTTCAGTAAGTCAGTAGGCATACACGTGGCATTTTCTATATATGAGCAGTAATGCCTATGTCCACCTATCATTCCCATCCATAAGCGTGTGTTGTCTATACCTTTTTCATATAGTCTTCCTTTGTTACCATTGAGAGCACGGCCAAGAATTTTTCCATGGATACAGAAAGATTAGAGTAGAGCTAATTTTGTCTTCTCTAGATCACGTAACTATTGAAGAGACTGAAACACATCATTGCCTTAAAAAAAAGGTCATAGGTGTATAGGGAAGCATTAGTCCAGGAATGAATTAAAATCTGATTTGACTCTAGCAAAGTCAGTGTAAGAGAAAGACAAAAGTGCTCCTGTCTGGCATAACGGAGAAGTGTAGCGCAAGGGATGCCAGATGCCGCTGTGCTCTTGCCTGTTTGTATGGACGATGCTATTTTGATCTTAATCTTGATCTTAAGGATGGCTCGGGGTTGTTCCTGAGCCAAGCCTTTAATGAGAGAAACTATTAGCAGGCTTTTTCTATTATTTATTTTATCTTTTTATTTTTATTTTCCTGGATTTTGTTTTTTTGCCTTCCCTTGTGTCTTCCTTTCTTGTACATGATAATAATAATGATAATAATGATAATAATAATAGTAGTAGCAGTAGTAGTAGTAGTAGTAGTAGTAGTAGTAACTTTTACTTAGTAGATTGCCAAGGAAACATTCCGATCAAGTAAGTGACATTAGGAGGGAAAAAAGTTAAGAATAGATGACATTTAGGTATTGATGGGTTGATTGATTAAAAATAGTTATTACATTTGTTTACTACATTGTCAAGGGAAACTCTAATAAAGTAAGTGAAAGTAGGAGGGAAAAATAGTAAGAATATATTATGTCTAGACTAACTGATTGAAGACTAACTGATAAAATAATGATAACTTTTTGCTTAAATTTCCAAAAGAAACTTCGACGAAATGAGTAATTAATTAATACTAAACAGTAAATAAACTAGTAAATGTTTAAGTGGAGAAACAACTAAGAATATATGGCAGCTAGATATTGATAGACTGACTCACTCACTAATAAAGATGACAACTTTTGCTTAAATTGAAAAAAAAAAAAACTTCGACAAGATAAGCAATTAATTAATACTAAATAGCAAATAAACTAGTAAATGATGAAGTGGTGAGAAAGATTAAGAATTATAAGACATTTACATATTAACTGAGTGACTGACTAACTGACTGACTGACTGATTGACTGTTTTGTGTTCCCCAGGCAGAGCAACTCCTGGCGCTGGGCATAGAGTGTCTGGAGAAGGACGAGGACCGGGAGGCGCTGAACCACCTGACGGAGGCCATAGCATTGGACGCCAGTAATCCTCTCCTCTTTATTAACAGGTAGGTAGGTCTCTCTCTCTCTTTCTCTCTCTCTCTCTCTCTCTCTCTCTCTCTCTGAGAACACCACTGAGTCTGTGTCTCCTCCAGGGCGGCAGCGTATGCCCGGCTGAAGAATTACGACGATGCAATGGAGGACGCCGAGACTGTGGTGGAGATGCGCCCGGACTGGCCCGAGGTGAGGGAGTGTAGGTAGGTGAGGCGTGTTGCTGCTGCTGCTGCTGCTGCTGGAGGCTTTATGAAGTACTTTGTGTTGCAGTCACCCACAACCGTGATGCCACAAAGGCAAAGTGATGATGTTTATGTAACTGAGTAAATTTCTGGTAATTTCTTTGAATAATACATGTCTACTTCATTGGTTCTCGGTGATGACTGCTTTCATATTATTCTTTTTTTTTTTTTTTTTTAATCGCTGTGTTAAAATCATTTCTAACCTGTTTATGTGGACCATCAGATTTAAAGCAATGACGGAAACACGTTTGAAATGATCAACTAAACTTTTTTATTCACTGGAGCGCTGTACGTCCTTTCAGAGAGAAGCAGCAGAGAACACAAAGCGATCAGTACGTATACACACAAAAAAAAGGAAAACCATGTAGAGATCCTAAATCCACGCATCTGTATTGACGATAACGTGCTTAAAAAAAGAAAATATGTTTGTTATATCCGGATCCAGTATTGACCAAAAAAAAAAAAAAAATATATATATATCGACCATAATAAGAACTTACTGTACGTTATAAAGTATTTGATTCTCTAGTACTCGATTATTATTATCTTATTTATTTATCTATTTATTTGTTTATTTATTTTTTGTTATCTCTGCGTCTGTGTGTGCACGTGGTGGGCTGAGAATGACAGCTGCTTATCATGAATCGTGAACATGGCCAGTTAAGCAGTCAGTGAGTTAGTTAATCGTTCAGTCACTCAGTTATTCATTCATTCATCCATTTATTCAGTCATTCAGTCAATCAGTCAGTCAGACAATCGTTCAGTCAGTCATTCATTCATCCATTTATTGTCATTTAATCAATCAGTCATTCAATCAGTCAGTCGGTCACTTAGTCATTCATTCATACATTTATTCAATCATTTAATCAATCAGTCATTCAATCAGGCAGTCAGTCACTTAGTCATTCATTCATGCATTTATTCAGTCGTCCAATTAATCAGTCAT
Organism: Scylla paramamosain; assembly: GCF_035594125.1. Lineage (NCBI taxonomy): Eukaryota > Metazoa > Arthropoda > Malacostraca > Decapoda > Portunidae > Scylla > Scylla paramamosain. The sequence continues at coordinate 3,960,185 of NC_087175.1, read as the reverse complement.
TCACTCAGTCAGTACCAGTAAAAGCATCACTTTAGTAGTAGTAATATCTACCACTACTACTGCTTCAGATCTTGCCAGTACACAGACTCATATAACAATCCACTTCACAATCATACGCTCATTGAGATACTACAAACAAATGAAGATCTGCCTCTCTCTCCTCTCTCGTCCTCTCCCCAGGCATATTTGAGGAAGGGGTCGATATACCTTGCAGAGTGGAGGCACCGTCTGGCCTACTGTGCCTTCCAGTGCGGCCTGAGCCTGGACCCGGGGAGTGAGAGGCTGGGGAGGGCCTTCTTTGAGAGCAAGATGAGGGTAGGTAGAGGATTAAAGGAAGGACTCTCTCTCTCTCTCTCTCTCTCTCTCTCTCTCTCTCTCTCTCTCTCTGGCTCCGGTTTTTGTGTTCCTCAATGCTCTCTTCTGGTCAGGATTGTTTCCAAAGGCCACGAAGAGGGTTAATTAGGTTCTCAAGGGTGTTTTTGTAATAATTGTCAGTCAGTCAAGTAAAATCAAGGGTAAGTGAAACAAGAAGTGTCTGTCTGTCTTTGGGTTGGGTTCATCAATGCTTTCATGTCATCAGGATTGTTTTCAAAAGCCACAGAGATGATCAGGCGGGTTCTCAAGGGTGTTTTTGTAATTACTGGTGCAGAATTAGTGTTAGTCAGTTAACCACTCAAGTAAAGACAAGGGTAAGTGAAGGAATGACTGTCAGTTTGCCTTATTTTCTTCAATGCTTTCTCATCAACACTATTTTTCAAAAGCCACATAGATGATTAGTCAGGTTATCAAAGGTGTTTTTTTTCTAGTTAATGGTGCAGAATCAGTATCAGTCAGGCAGTCTGTCAGTCATTCAGGTATTTATTTGTTTTTTTTTTTCCATCAGTCTGTCAATTAATTAGCCAGTTGCTATTTCAGTGTATTGAATATACCAGTCACTCCCTTATTCATTCTGTTAATTAGTTATTCATCCAGACAGTCATCCAGTTAGTCACACGGTTAATCAGTCAATTATTCAGTTAGTCAGTTGAATAACTATTTCACTCATTTAGTCAACCAGTCAGTCAAAATGTCAGTTAGTCAGTTGACTATTCATTCATTCAGTCATTCATTCAATCAATCAATAAATCGTTCAATCAGCCAGTTAACCATTCATTCATTCATTTATCAAGTCAATCAGTCAGTCAGTCATTCAGTCAGTCAGTCAATGAACCATTCAATCAACCAGTCGTTCAGTCAGCCAGCTAACTATTCATTCATTCATTTATCATGTCAATCAGTCATTCAACCAATCAATCAGTCATACAACCAACGAACCAAGCAAGCAATCAGTCAGTCAGTCAGCCAGTCCTCCTCCTCCTCCTCCTCCTCCTCCTCCTCCTCCTCGTCCTCCTCCTCCCCATCTCCCCACGCAGATGCAGAAGGCGAAGAATGGCACCGTCTACCCGAAACCTCCCACTCACCCACTGATGGACAAGTCGGCACACAAGGAGCTCAGGAGGAACTCTTTCACCAGAGACTTCATGAGCGATCCGGAGTTCGTTGACATGCTGAACAGAATGAGGAGAGACTATGACCTGTGGCTGTGAGTAAAACCTTCTTTGTTCTTGATCTTGTTCTTGTTTCTTTTTTCTAGGTTGTTTTATTTATTTTGTTTGTGTATTTCGTGACTTAAAGAATACCGTTATAAATGGCTTCTTTTCGCAGCGAGGTACAAAATTCAGAAGACACGCGGTACATGGTGGCCAGCACAGTCGCTATGGCCTTTGAAGTCAACGCTGAGGAGGTGGACTGGAGCGACACACAGGAGAAGGAGAAACACAACGAGGATCTAGAGAGGTTCAGTTATCCTTACGTTCAAAGTTTCGAGGCGGTGCGCGAGGTTGTCATCCCCGCGTCTCCACCAGCCCCGCCTGAGGTGAAGAGGAGCAGGACCCCGCCGCCCGTCGTGAAGTATCCCAAGGGGTGTGAGATAGATGGGTCTCCCCTGTTTAGTGGGGTGATGGACATGCGCATACCTTCGTTTTCTTTGGAGTGAAGTTAGTGGTGTGGTTTCGAGTTTTGAATTTATTTTTTGTTTGATTTTATTTGTTGCTGTTGTTGATGTTATTATTATTATTATTATTATCATTATTATTATTATTATTATCATTATTATTATTATTATTGTGTGTGTGTGTATTTGCATTTTTTAATTAATCTATTTATTTTTATTCAGTGTCGTCGGTTTATAAAGGTGGATCACGTGAGGGAGAGAAGGCGAGTGGCCAGCGTCCCCGAGTTGCATGAGTACACCACGCCCTCCACGCCTGTTGTCCCACTCCCGCTCCTCTACAGTTCCTCTATTCCCATTACCTGGAGTTGCTCTGCCCGAGGAAAGATCCGTCATTCAGAACCTACATACGTTCGTAACATACACACCATAATTTTTTTTTTCCTACTAATGGTACTTACTTTATTAGTGTTCCTTGGGAAAGACGATTTAGTCATTCACTTCATGCATGCATACATACATACAGTATATACATTTGGAGGAGGCAGTAGACACCTGCTGAAGTGATAATTACTCCCAGTGAGGTTTCAAACACTGGACCAGGGGGTGTTGAGACCTCACTGAACGTTTCCCTTTGTCTCACAACACAAGGGGGCAGTCACAGCCTGCCCTCTAAAGACAACTCTCTTCCTTCACACAAAATTACATGCACCTAATTACTCACACACTCTTCACTCAAAATTCTAAACTACTTTTGACTGCTTGGGGACCGGCAGCTCAGTAGGCCTTTTCTTTTCTATATATATAAATTTGTTGTCCTTTGCCGTGCCTCTTCTACATAAAAAAAAAAAAAAAAGCTTGCATACGCACTTACATAGATAACATATATTCTAAACCTATTTTTCCTGCTAATGATACTTATTCTCTTAGAGTTCTCCTTGGCAATACGTTAAATCAAAACTTGTTATTTATTTTCATACTAATTTTCATACATATTTAGATACCATGCATTCTTAACTTTTCTTTTTTTTCCTGCTAATGGTACTCATTTCATTAGAGTTTTCTTTGGCAATATACTAAGAAGGATTTTGCTAATTTTTATACATACTTAAACATCATAATTATATCCTTAACTTTTTTTTTTTTATATATATAACCTGATAATGATACTTATTTCAAAAGACTCTTCCTTGGCAGTATACTAGGCAAATGTTACTATTAATTTTCACACACACACACACACACACACACACACACACACACACGAGAGGAAGGAAGGAAGACACAAGGACCAAACACAAACTCACAAAAAAGAAAAAAAAAAAGACTCCACTAATTATCTCTCCCATAAAATAAGAATAATACTAGATAAGAGGTAATTCCTGTGAGAAGGTGCCTTGAAATTCCTATTAGTTCCACCACTACTTAGTCTTCTTCAGCCATTCCTTACTGCGCCTCTATGAAAAGGTGTGTTTTGTCAGTAGGCTGTGTGTTAGGCTTTTACTTACCTCAATTATTCCCTCCCTCCTTTTCATTATTACTTTGTTTCTCTTATCTTTGTGTGTGTGTGTGTGTGTGTGTGTGTGTGTGTGTGTTATTTTGCAGTCATATCAGCTTCATCATGATGGATACACACTCGCACACACACACGCACACACACACATACACACACACGCTTCACTTTGCTAGTCGAGTCTTTAATATTGCTGAATGTTAAGTTACTTTTAATGCAATACTCTGATGATGTAACTTGTGTGATATTCTTATTGTTTTTAGATGATTATGATGATGATGATGATGATGATGATGATGGTGATGATGGTTATGATGATGTTGCCGGTAGTTGTGGTGATGATCATGATGGTGGTGGTAATTAAGATGATGATGATGATAGTGATGATGATATTTAAATGGTGACGATGATGGTGATTATGATACTTAAATGATGATGATAGTGATGATGATACTTAAATGGTGACGACGATAGTGATGACGATGATAGTGATGATGATACTTAAATGGTGACGATGATAGTGATGATGATACTTAAATGGTAACGATGATGATGATGATGATACTTAAATGGTGACGATGATGATGATGACGATGATAGTGATGATGATAATGATGATGATGATGATAATGATGTTAAAATGTTAATGATGATGATAGTAGTCATGATGATAGTGATGATGATGATGATGATGCAGGTAGTTGTGATGATGATGATGATGTAATGATGATACTTTTATTATAATGATGATGATGATGATGTTAGATATAATGATAATGATGATTGTTAAGATGATATCCATAATGATAAAGATGATAAATATGATTATGATGAAAATTATTATTAAAGTAACGTAACAATAAGAACTTAAAAAAGCATAAGGGAACAAGGGAAACTGCCGGAAGCCATCAGACCTACTCGTGGCAGTTCCCGTAATAAACAAGCTTGCCTATTTCCATTTAATCCACTAATTGAAAGTTCCCAAATGACTCGGCACTAACAACAGTATTATTTTACTCTTTCACCAGTCCCAACATGGCTCTTCTTACTCTTCTCAGCAGATAGAGCTTTCATTTTGAGTAATTTAAACCCCATACATATCCATCGCAAATTAATAATGCTGACATCGATTTTTAAAGATATATCTATATTGCTCCTATGACAACGCTAAAAAAATAAAAAATAAATAAATAAAATAAAAACTAATGATTTGCGGGGAAAACAACAAGCAGATTAATTTAAGACAGGCCGAAAACTACGAGGAAGAAAAAAAAAGTAGTTTCGTCTGGAATAGAGAGACTGGTGAGAATAAAAATTTTACCCTAACAGTTTGATTGCGTCAGTTCCATTAATTTACAACTCTATTTGAGAACCAATTCATTCCCCCCCTTTTTTTTTTTTTTTTCTAACATTATCAAGATTCAACATATTCTTATCTTGATTACTGGCCTTGAGAATTTTGCTTGTGTCACCCTTGATATATCCCCTGTACCATTTAAAGACTTCTGTGAGATCCCTTCTTAACCTACGCCGCTTTAAAGTAACTAAGGAACGTACATTTAAAAGCTTCATTCTCTTTTCGTATCAATATATTTAATCCTGTGTATCGTTTGAGTCATTCTGCTTTGTACTGATTCTAACATACGTGTATTGATTTTGTTATGTAAGAACCAGAACTGCACAGCGCAATGTAAGAGAGGTCTGACCAGTGCCAGTGTAACCTTAATAATTATGATGATGGTGATGATGACGATGATGATGATGATGATGATGATGATGATGATGATGATGATGATGATGAGAATAAGACCTAGAAGATTAGCTGATATGATATTGTTATTGTTATTATTATTATTATTATTATTATTATTATTATTATTATTATTATTACTATTGTTGTATTACTACTACTACTACTACTACTACTACTACTACTACTACTACTACTACTATTTCTGTTACTACTTTTACTACTACTACTACTACTATTACTACTCATTATCATTATTATTATTATTATTATTATCATTATTATTATTATTATTATTATTATTATTATTATTAGTAGTAGTAGTAGTAGTAGTAGTAGTAGTAGTAGTAGTAGTAGTAGTATCTTGACTCACATTAAGTACTCATAATAACAAAGCTGTGAAGATAACAGTGATAAAGCTTCCTAATATATGTAACATCTGAAGTCACTGTAATCTCTTCCTCTTCCTTCATTTCTTCCTTGTGTAATTAGTCAGTGTAGCCTCTCTGTACGTGGCTGTGTAAGACAAGAGCATGCAGGTGTGTTCAGGTTCCGTAGGTAGGATAATAATGCGATGTAGGTGTGATTATGATGCTTTAGTCCTTTGTAATGAAGAAAGTGACACGATTTTTGTACCTCCGGAAAAAAAAATATGAAAAAAAACATAAAATCTGATCTTGTGATGTAACGTTTTTTTTTTTTTTTCTTTATTATTCAGAAAATGAAGTGAGGACGTATTGGTCTCTCTCTCTCTCTCTCTCTCTCTCTCTCTCTCTCTCTCTCTCTCTCTCTCTCTCTCTCTCTCCTAAATGCTATTATTATATTTTGTTAGTTTTGTGAGATTAGACTTTTCTTTGTTTTCTCTCTGATTTTTTTTTTTTTTATAATGATCTACTCTTCTTTTCTGTCGATATATTTTTTTTCATTTGTAGGAAAGGAAAGTAAAAGAAAAAATTATGCAGATATTTAGAAAATCTTAAATTTGAGAAGAGATGGATTAAGTTTCTTTTTTTTCTTCTTCGTCTTCTCCTCCTCCTCCTCCTCCTCCTCCTCCTCCTCCTCTTTCTCTCCCTCCTTCTCCTCCTCCTTCTCTTAACCCCCTCCTCCTCGTAATCTACTACCACCACCACCGCCTCTTCCTCTACACCACAACGACCAACGGCGCCACCACACACACACACACACACACGCACACACACACACACACACACACACACACACACACACACACACACACACACACACACACACACAGCGTCTCGTCACGTACGCACACTTGCTCTGGAAGGTTTCTGATGTCCATTCTTGTGTACGTTTCCAGATCACGTACACACAAGCGGTTGGAGTCGTTTCTTTACGTACACGGACACAGGTCAGGGCCGACACGATACTCATCACGTGCACACAAATACGTACATGGTTTCTGTCACGTACGTACACACACACACACACACACACACACACACACACACACACAGAGAGAGAGAGAGAGAGAGAGAGAGAGAGAGAGAGAGAGAGAGAGTTACGTACCTACACACACGCACTTCTGCCATCACGTGCACCTAGTTACGTACATGGCGTTTGTCACGTACACACCTTCACAGCAGCTCGTACGCACATTTTTCCTCCACACGTACATAAGATACATAGAAATACGTACAAAAGAACACGTACACGTCCTCTTTCACGTACATAAACACGTGCATGCTTTCCCTCACGTACACATAGATAGATGCACGACTTCCGTCACACACACACACACACACACACACACACACACACACACACACACACAAACACAAACAAAACAAAAAAAAAGGAAGATTAAGTGTTAATGAGACCAAAAACAAATAAGAGATAAGAACGATAATGAGGAGGAGGAGGAGGAGGAGGAAGAGGAGAAGGAAGAGGAGGAGGAGGAGGAGGAGGGGAGAGGATGCAAAAGAAAAGTAGAAAAAAATATAAATAACCAAAAGTATGCAAATAAGAAAATAACGAACCCCAAAAAAGTACAACAACAACAACAACAACAACAACAGCAACAACAACAACAACAACAACAACAACAACAACAACAAAGACACGAGAATGACCTCCAGAACAAAAAGTCTACGTGATCTACTGCACGGAGAGAGAGAGAGAGAGAGAGAGAGAGAGAGAGAGAGAGAGAGAGAGAGAGATCGGTGACTTCATCTGCTTGAGTCTAAGAAAGAGAAATAGAAATGAGAAGTTAAATGCTTATACAGTTAATAAAAGTTAAAGGGGGAACTAGACAAGAATAAAGAGATGATTTACTTCAGTGACCTAAAGAGAGTAAATTTCTAAAAGGTAATAGATAAAAGTGATAAATAATTCGTAATAGGTAAGGGAGTAACAAGTGAAGTGTAATTGTTAGGAGTGTAATTGGTTTAAATGGTGCAGGTGAGAATGTACGTAATTAATTAATGTGTACTGGAGGTGAAAGGGGTGAGCAGGTGTATTAGTTTAGGTCTCTCTCTCTCTCTCTCTCTCTCTCTCTCTCTCTCTCTCTCTCTCTCTCTCTCTCTCTCTCTCTCTCTCTCTCTCTCTCTATGTTATCGCCACACCTTCGTTCTTATCTAATCCATCACAATTTTCCTTTTTTATTTTTATTTTTACATACTTTTAGGCACAGTGGGAAGGACGTTGTGTGTGTGTGTGTGTGTGTGTGTGTGTGTGTGTGTGTGTGTGTGTGTGTGTTCAGATAGGTACTAACTATACTTGAAGACTATTTTGGTTTCAATGTACTATTTCATACAAGACGGCTAAGGGAGAGAGAGAGAGAAAGAAAAAAAAAAACATTAAACAAAGATTCAATGATAACCTAAAACTACCAGTATAAAATATTAGGGAGAAAGAGAGAGAGAGAGAGAGAGAGAGAGAGAGAGAGAGAGAGAGAGAGAGAGAGAGAGAGAGAGAGAGAGAGAGAGAAGGAATATACTGGCAGGTGAATGGAAGAGGTGAATTCACTCCAGATACTCGTCATTTTCTTCCTCACAAGCAATCAGCAAAGCGAGGCACTTGGTCCTCTAGCACACTCACTCCTTTGCCACAACCTTCCTGAACCACAAACCAATCTGAGACATTTCTACACCCACCTCAGAACATGACTGTCTGTTTTCTCTCACCACTATTCTGTCCATCCCCCAAATGCAAGAGTTAACCAGTGGTCTCAGTCTTTCATCCCTTTTCTGGTAAATTCTGGAACTCCTTGCCTGCTTCTGTATTTCCTCCTTCGTATGACTTGAGCTCTTTTCAGGAGGGAGGCTTCAAGACACTTACCCTCCAGTTCTAAATAATCCTTTTGGCTTTTCTTTTGCGAATCTCACCTCAGTTGATCTTTCTTTCCTCACTTTTTCGTTGCCCTTGGCCAGTCCCCTTCTTACATAAAAAGAAAAAAAGATACTGGACAGCCATCAAAAACTATTCTTCCAACCCTCTTGTCTTCCTTCTAGTGGTTGTCATCATTAAGTACAACACTCTTGATATCGTACATTGTTGTTTGTCGCAGTAAAAGGATTAAGAGTGATATAGTGTAGAGAAGTTACGTGCCTTGCTCAGGACTGGTATACATAGAAAAGGTTAACTCATGACTTGTGTTATAATTAGTAGTGTTTTCCTGCCATACAGTTTGCTTTCTTGTTAATGTGATAACACACACACACACACACACACACACAGACACACATACATAAGCCAAAACGTTTCGTCTGTCTCTGAAAATGTGTGTGTGTGTGTGTGTGTGTGTGTGTGTGTGTGTGTGTGTGTGTGTACGAGGGTCTTGCTCTTGTGACCTTCTTAATCACAGCCTTATATGTTTAAAGTGCGTGCATACGTGGATACTTGCACGCGGGTTTGTACGTGCAAGAGTGGCTGTGCTTACGAGGGAGTGCTTGAGAATGTGAGTGTTTGCATGCGTGCGTGTGTGCGTGTGTGTGTGCGTGTGTGTGTGTGCGTGCGTGCGCTAGGTTAAGGGCGAGTGTGCTTACGTGTGAGTGCATGCGTGGTTGGGTGTGAGTGCGTGCGTGCGTGCGTGGTACGTATGGGTCAGTGCGTGGCAGTGGGTATGGGACGCTGGGGCAATCAATCGGTGACTCAACCCAGAGGTGAGGCGAGGCGAGGTGAGGGGCGGTGGCCGTGGTGGTGGTGGGTGGAGTGAGGCAGTGGTGGTGGTGGTGGTGTGTCTGCCTGTGAGCCTCATTAACACAACACAGCCCCTCCCCTCAGCCACTGAACCATAGGAATATAAGGGAAGATGCCAGAGAGAGAGAGAGAGAGAGAGAGAGAGAGAGAGAGAGAGAGAGAGAGAGAGAGAGAGAGAGAGAGAGAACAAAATAACCTCAAGAAGCCATTAGGCCTACACGTGGCAGCCCTTGTACAAAACATGCCTACCTATTTTCACCTGCCATTCCAATCCATAAATTAGTCTAATCATTTTAAAACATCCCTAATGAATCGTCACTAACAACCAGAGATACTAAGTTTATTCCATTCATTTACTACTTTACTTCAGGACCAATTTGTTCATATATCGTTAAGTTTTATTTCTTCAAGTCTAGCTAGCTTAGTCTGAACCCATTATTTTTTGTCTCGCTCTGATTACTGACCCTGCTTATGTCATCCTTGTTATAGCTAGAATGCTTTGCTCTCTCACCTCGACTTCATATTCTCAAAAGCCACAGAGATGATCAAACTGGTTCTCAAGACGATTTCTCATGTTGATAATGTAGAAATCTTGTTAACCTGTCACTAGAACGCGTGTAACTTCACCACAGACATTTTCAAAGGCCACAAAGATGGTTAACCTGATTCACAAGACAAATTTTTCGTGTTAATAATGTAGAAATCTTGTTAACTTGTCACGAATCATAAAAAAAATACCCTTGAGAACCATGTAACTTCACCACAGGCATTTTCAAAGACCACAGAGATAATTAGCCATGCTCTCAAGACTATTTCTGCTATTAATAATGTAGAAATCTTATTAACCTATCTCTAGAAGTATATAAAAAAAAAAAAAAACCTTAGAAATCCACGTAACTTCAACCACAGTCTTTTGAATGTAGTGAAGGTGCAGCGAAGTTTCTCAGAATACAGCCCAAGGTGAGGCAGTCTTATAGGTGGGGAACAACACAAGAACCCAACGCAGGAACATCCGCAACATTCCCCAGCCGCGCTCGTCAGCACTGCATACGTCGGCGCCTTGCTGGGGAAAGGCTACCTGACTGATGCGGTCATGACGAGAAGCCGCGCCAGTCGCCGCCACGGAGCCGCCTGGGAGCTTGAAGTATCGCTGAGACGAGGAACGTGACAGATACCTCGTGAATAGGCGGATATGGCCACACGTCACCCATCACCCCACGTCAGCCACCTCTTCCCGTCCAGCGCATAGAAAACGGGGCCTTATTTTGAAACGCTTCCGTACAGCACCTCCACTACATTCCAAAGCCTTTATTTGAAGTTACACGTGTTTTTAATTGTGTTTTGACGGATCTAGTGACATACTGACAAGATTTCTACATTACTTAAAGAAGAAACACTCATGCAAATCTGGCTAATCGTCTCTGATCCTTGAAAACGGTGGTGAGAAAGAGAAACGTTTCAAATACGGGCAAGTCTTGAGTCAAGCACGCGGGGAGAGATAAGGAGGGGGAGAGGAAGGTCGAGGAAGGACAAGAAGAGTGAAGAGAGCTTGTGCGAGGTCGTAAGAGGTTGGCGACGTGCAGTAATTTCAAGGTTTTCAAGGTTATTCAAACCCAGCTGATGTTTGCTTTATATGGTGCGTGTGTGTGTGAGTGTGTGGGGGATAAACACACCCCTGAAGAGGCTGAGATAAGGAGGGAAAGGAGCAACAGCAGCAGGAGGAGGAGGAGGAGGAGGAAGACGAGGAGAAGGATGGGTAAACATGGTAATGAGATGCTTGAGACAGAGAGATAAAAAGAAAAGAAAAAAAAAACAGGAAAAAAAAAGTTTCAAGTCATCATCAGAGAAAAAAATATATAACCAAGAGCCTGAAGAAAGAAAACGGAACATTACGCAAAGAAGAAAATGAGTTTAAAAATTTTAATTAAGAGTAACTATAAAAAAAAAACGTATAATAAGTTTTGAATTACTGAAAAAAAAAATGATGTACTGAAAAGCTATGGAAGAGGAGGAGGAGAAGGAGGAGGAGGAGGAGTAATTTACCACGTAGAGAGGTTAAATGAGAAAGATAAGAGGGGCGAAGAGAGAGTCTGGTATGTGTGTGTGTGTGTGTGTGTGTGTGTGTGTGTGTGTGTGTGTGTGTGTGTGTGTGTACGTGCTCGAAGGCAGCCATGACCCCTTTCCTGTATCACTCATCCCTCCCCCTTTTCTCTCACTTCTTTCCTATTTGTATATTCTCTCTCTCTCTCTCTCTCTCTCTCTCTCTCTCTCTCTCTCTCTCTCTCTCTCTCTCTCTACAGTTTTATTCACATTTTCCTTCTTATTTTCTTTTATTTCTTCCCTTTCAATTCTGCTCCTTCTTTTCTCCCTCCTCTCCTCTCTTTTTTTCGGCCTTCTCTTCCTCCTCCGCTATGCACTTTTCTCTCTCCCTCCCTCCACGTTTACCTACATCTCTCCCTCCTCCTCCTCCTCCTCCTCCTCCTCCTCCTCGAGATAACGCCACATGCAATTAGTTCATCCCTTTTTCCTTCCTTTGTGTTCCTTTGTGCTCCCCTCGCGTTCAACTTCCACCTTTCCGGACTAAGGTGATAAGGGTCAGGGTAATGAGGGCGGAAGTCTACCTGTCTGGCTCACCTGTGCACTTATCAGGCTCCCTACGTGACCGACTGCAGGTGTGTGTGTGTGTGTGTGTGTGTGTGTGTGTGTGTGTGTGTGTTTGGGACAGTGGGTGGGTGGGTAAGGGAGGAAAGGTAGAGGGTTGGTTTACGATGAGAGAGAGAGAGAGAGAGAGAGAGAGAGAGAGAGAGAGAGAGAGAGAGAGAGAGAGAGAGAGAGAGAGAGAGAGAGAGAGAGAGAGAGAGATAACGATGCTGATAAATTAACTAGCCAAGTATGTCGATAAATAAATAGATAGATAGGTAGACAAGTAAATAGATAGACAGATAGATAGATAGATAGATAGATAGATAGATAGATAGATAGACAGATAGACAGGCAGATGGAAGGAGTGCGAGAGAAATAGTGATAAGGAGACATTGATTGACCGATTGACTGATTGACTGATTGATTTTAAGGTCATATGGCGCAGCAAGAGAGAGAGAGAGAGAGAGAGAGAGAGAGAGAGAGAGAGAGAGAGAGAGAGAGAAAGTCATACCTCTTCCCCACTTCACACGTACACATCCCCCCCATACCCTCTCAGTCCTCGCCTCTCTCTTCTTTCCTCCATCACCCTCCCTCCACCCCTCCTTTCACTGCCCATCTTACACCGCCC
>NC_087175.1:3905000-3942500 GCF_035594125.1 Scylla paramamosain | reverse complement strand
TTAAGGGTGATAAGGATGGGCGTGTGTCAGGGACAAGAGGCGGTGTGTGACTGTGAGGAGAGCGTCTGCTAAACCTTGCAACGGGAGGTAAGCTTGGTGTGAAAGTGTTGTTTTTAGAGGTAATTTCCTCGTTTCTATTGCTGTGAGTGGTTTTAGGTTAAGGAGGAAGGATTCAAACTCATGTTGTCGGATAGTGAAGTGCCTGTGAAGTGAAGGAAGAGTTGTAGGAACATTACTTCACTTCCTGTTGCTGGTGTCGCCAAGCTATGATGTTGTGACTAAAATATCCAAGCTGAGACCATGAATTTTGTTGTTGCGATTGGTGGTGGGCTAAGGAGGAAGTTACATGGGTGTGATGTAGGATGTTGTAGTGTCAGTGAAGTATAGGGAGGTCGGTACACGGGTTACTTCACTTCCTATTCCTGTGGTCTGGTTGAGAGCGACAGATGCGAGCTCGGTCACGTACACACTCACTGCCGCGCCGCGCTCCGCCACGCAGCCACCCAAATCAAATGTCAACTTGTAGCGGCTTTAGTTGCCACTTATTCATTATCACCCTCAATGCATAGCTACTTAAAGGCTTCTCTGATTCCTGTCAGATTTCACTTACTGCCTCAGTATCGCCCTCAGAGGTAATAGAAGAGTACAGAACGTTGGTGTGTAGTGAAGGGAGTGAATGTAATGCGTGGTGGATGCCGGGCGTGGAATCAGGTGTGCGGCGGCATCTGTTTGAGGGCGGGAGTTTTAAAGGTTATAACACCAGCTGGCCTCGTGTTGGGACCGCACAGTGCTACCAGACACGCGCTGAGAGACATCGTCCCTCCGTTCTCGCCCTCACGCCACGACGGAGGTCCTCAACTAGATTTTTCTGTTTTCGTCCTAAGTGGTGGTCGATATAAGTGACTTTATAAATAGCTCATTGAAGGAGTTCCTCTTGTGCCGAGTGCTTGAGTCACGCATTCCAAGCATAGTGCGGGAATTGTACTTGATTGTTGTTTTACCTTGCAAGTGACTGAAGGTATAACTAAAAGACAATTACTTAGAAAAAAAAACATCAATTATTAATACGTTTGCTGAATTGATAAAAGAAAAGCAAACTTACATAAGCATTCCAAATATAGTGCAAGCATCGAATTCTGGCACAGTTTTCCTCCTGAGTGACTGAAGGAAAGGAAAAAAAAAAACAATATAAATAATAAGAAAGGCAATACTTTCGATACAGATACTAAATAAACAAAGATTAATATTAGTGATTGACAAAACGAGTGTTGCATTTGCATGACCTCGTTGAGTGAGTGTTGACTTACTGTTATCACTACTACTACTACTACTACAACCACGCCTTCATACTTAAAAACACGTCAAAATGCAGCTCTTGTCAGCAGCTAAATACGACCAAAGAGAGGGAGACGTGGCACCCTTGCATGGCGTGATAGGATGCACCCAACTGGAGGAGGAAGCAGAGGCCACAAGAATTGTCCCCACCCACACTCCCCAACCTCCCACGACCTCCCACAGCGTACATCACCCCCACCACGTCGTCCCAAGTGGCACCTCATCTTATGACATTCCAGGCAACACTAGAAAGAGGAAATGTGACGAGGTGGAGAGTAATAGTGAGGAGGAGAGAAGGATCACTCAGGCGAAAGTGAGGCAATACCTTCAGCTGAGGCGAAGGTTATTGCTCAGTCAGAGAAAACTTGTCAAGGCGGGGCAGACTGGACTAAAGCTACCTCTGTGTTACGTGTTCAGTGATCTCCTCCTCCACCTACCTCGCCTGAGTTACGTGGTGAGTTTTGATGCTGTTTTATATTCTCGTTTGACTTTCATAGACAGACAGGTGATTCAGACAGATAGTGCTGATGTGCCATACGTAAGTGAGATGGGGTTTAAATAGGTTTATGAGGTTTACCTGTGGGTTAGTTTGATAATTTGGTTAGTAAATATTGCGATATATATATATATATATATATATATATATATATATATATATATATATATATATATATATATATATATATATATATATATATATATATATATGAGCGACACCAGCCAAGGGCAACAAAAATATAGATTGATGGTGTCTTCTGATATAAGTGAAGTTTCGTTTGATAAACTTATAAGTTAAAGTTAATTAATTATAGTATAGACGTGCTAATATTATTATCATTATTTTAGAAGTATGATAAATAACTTTGTTTTATTAAGTATGTAGATGTTAGTCGTTATAGTTAATAATGTCATATATTAGTATTTACCGTTATATTTTTTCTATGTTATTTAGAATTTTAAATGACTTGTTAATACAAGACGATCTGACGACTGACTGACAAATATGCAAGCAAAACAATGGAAAACAGAATTAAACGAAGAATGTATGCTTAGTTCATCACACACACACACACACACACACACACACACACACACACACACACACTGAAAAGCACTACCTTGAGAAAATATTGTTTGTTTAATTTACACTAACATGGAATAAACAAACATACATGAGAGAGAGAGAGAGAGAGAGAGAGAGAGAGAGAGAGAGAGAGAGAGAGAGAGAGAGAGAGAGAGAGAGATATAATAAGTTAGCGTGACTCAGTGTTATTATTCGTCCTCTTCTACACCCTCTGTTTATCTCTCTCTCTCTCTCTCTCTCTCTCTCTCTCTCTCTCTCTCTCTCTCTCTCTCTCTCTCTGTGTGTGTGTGTGTGTGTGTGTGTGTGTGTGTGTGTGTGTTCGTTCGTTCACCTCTTCTTGGAAATCTTGAGACGCAGTAAGAGGAAGAAGGGAATTACTACAAAACTTATTTAACTATATTATTGCATAGCTGTCCTTCTATCTTTTTTTATATCTTCCTCTTCTCTCTCTCTCTCTCTCTCTCTCTCTCTCTCTCTCTCTCTCTCTCTCTCTCTCTCTCTCTCTCTCTCTCTCTCTCTCTCTGTCTATTTGTCTATGTATCTATAATTTTGTCTGTCTAGCTGTTTTTTTCTCATTCGCATATTTTGTGAATTATTTTGTAAAGGAATATTTGGGTTCAGCACTGATACTGCCAGGTAACCTCTCTCTCTCTCTCTCTCTCTCTCTCTCTCTCTCTCTCTCTCTCTCTCTCTCTCTCTCTCTCTCTCTCTCTCTCTCTCTCTCTCTCTCTCTCTCTCTTTCTTTCCATAACAAACTGTCACTAACCTCCTCCTCCTCCTCTAGCTCCTCCTCCTCTTCTCCTTCCTCCCTGGCGTTACACAAGCACATCCCTAGTTGGCGAACATCGGATTTCCCCGTCATAAAGTTTCTATTTCGTTCTGGCAACATTGACAGTTCCTCCGTTTTCTTTGCGACTTGTTGTTGTTGTTGTTGTTGTTGTTGTTGTTGTTGTTGTTGTTGTTGTTGTTATTGAGGTTGTTGTTGCTGTTGTTGTTGCTGCTGCTGCTGCTGCTGCTGCTGCTGCTGCTGCTGCTGCTGCTGCTGCTGCTGTTTTAGAAGTCACCAGCATCGATAGCATTTGCGTTTATTTTTCTATATACTTCTACGTTATTGTTTTGTTGGAGAGAGAGAGAGAGAGAGAGAGAGAGAGAGAGAGAGAGAGAGAGAGAGAGAGAGAGAGAGAGAGAGAGAGGGGGGGAGCGCTGCCAGAAACTGGGTCAAAATGGATTCGCTCGATCGCGGTGATGCAGGTCAGTAGGGGAGAGAGAGAGAGAGAGAGAGAGAGAGAGAGAGAGAGAGAGAGAGAGAGAGAGAGAGAGAGAGAGAGAGAGACAAGGGCGTTGTCTGCCTGCATGGATGGTACCCCTTTAGCTTATCAATGTATTTGTTTTATTCTTCCTCCTCCTCCCCTACTACTACTACTACTACTACTACTACTACTACTACTACTACTACTACTACTACTACTACTACTACTACTACTACTACTACTACTACTTGGCCTAAAGATAACTGTTGTTCAAGTGACAAAAACAGTCTTAATAACAACTACAGCAACATCAATAACAACATCATCAACAACAACAACAACAACAACAACAACAACAACAAGAAAAACAAAAGAATAAGATGAACAGATAGACAAATAAGAAGTCAAAGAATATAAAAGAATCAGAGCAAACACACACACACACACACATACACACATACACGCACGCACGCGCGCACACTGTTGCAATACTTAAGTGCCTGCGACCACACATGAAGCTGTACATTGTTATTGTTGTTGTTGTAGTTATTGTTGTTGTTGTTGTTTTTTTATAGTCCATTATTATTATTATTATTATTATTATTATTATTATTATTATTAGTAGTAGTAGTAGTAGTAGTGGTAGTAGTAGTAGTAGTAGTAGTAGTAGTAGTAGTAGTAGTAATTACAGTAAAAGGAAAGTATATATTTTTCTTTTTCTTTTGACTTTCCGAGGAATTTCATGATTGACATTACGTGACTCACAGAGGAACTTAAACTACTACTACTACTACTACTACTACTACTACTACTACTACTACTACTACTACTACTACTGCTGCTACTACTACTACTATTACTACTACTACTACTACTATACTTTTTATAGAAACCACTCAACATGGCACAGTAGAAATTTAAGAGAGTCACCTATCAATACATTACATTTTCCTACTTTCATGGATGAGACGTTGATTTTATATTCTCTCTCCTTCCCCCTCTCTCTCTCTCTCTCTCTCTCTCTCTCTCTCTCTCTCTCTCTCTCTCTCTCTCTCTCTCTCTCTCTCATCCATAACAGTGCCTCAACTAGCGAGCTATTATTAGATTTTGTGTCTGAGAGAGAGAGAGAGAGAGAGAGAGAGAGAGAGAGAGAGAGAGAGAGAGAGAGAGAGAGAGAGAGAGATGCAAATGCTATCTATACCAGCTTTATCTAAAAAAAAAAAATGTTAAAATATTATTGATTTCATATGTAAGACGATATTTCTCTTATATACAAACATACACACCGAAAGATACACAGACAAGTAATTAGACAGATCGACAGCTATATAAATGGAGGAACGAACAAATACAGGCAAGAGAAAAACAAGCAGAAACGCAACTGAGAGAATACGAAATGTAGCAAAAATTTACCTTAGAATTAACATAATCTGGCAACCTTCTACCGTAGTTTTTGTTTTTTTTTTCTTTCCAGCACGCAGAGTTTCCAGTAGTAGGTGAAACAAACGATTCCTGATTCCTTTTAAGTAACCGGATCTACTTCAACGTGTAATCAACTGTTCCTTGATCCAATATCCAGCTCTCATCGGAAAATAATTGAAATCTATTGGTGACTTTTATAGACAAATAAACATGTTTGAATATTTAAAGCAAAAGAAGACACACATACACACACACAAAAAGAAAAAAATAGCATAAAGAAAAATAAAAACCAATCCTGCTTTAATCTATAAGATAATGAACCAGAGAGAGAGAGAGAGAGAGAGAGAGAGAGAGAGAGAGAGAGAGAGAGAGAGAGAGAGTCGAAAACAAAAAGTAAACCAGTGAATCATAAAACGTCAGAGAGAGAGAGAGAGAGAGAGAGAGAGAGAGAGAGAGAGAGAGAGAGAGAGAGAGAGAGAGAGAGAGGCGGAAACTAACTCAGGTGTTCGGGTATTTGCCTTGGAGCGAGGGAGGGAAAGGGATCTGAGAGAGAGAGAGAGAGAGAGAGAGAGAGAGAGAGAGAGAGAGAGAGAGAGAGAGAGAGAGAGAGAGAGAGGAAGGGAGGGAGGAAAGGCGGAGGAGGGAGGGGAAGGCGGGGGAGAGAGAATGTGCGGCACCTCACGTAGACCGTTTCCTCCGCTCTCCTCTCCCCTCCTCCTCCTCCTCTTCTCCTCCTCCTCCTCCTCCTCCTCCTCCTCCTCCTCCTGTGACGCTTCCCATATTTACTTTTCGATTACGTTCCAGACACGTGTTTCTGATAATGTCTTTACTTTCATAATGCGTGGCGTGCTTTAGAGAGAGAGAGAGAGAGAGAGAGAGAGAGAGAGAGAGAGAGAGAGAGAGAGAGAGAGAGAGAGAGAGAGAGAGAGAGAGATTTCTTAATTTCGTTCATATTTTACCAGTTCAGTATAAACCACCAAATTATTTTCTCTCTCTGAAAAAGAAGAAAAAGAAAGAAAGAAAGAAAAAAAAAAAAAAAAAAAAAAAAAAACAAAGACATCTCCATTCCTTTCTGATAAATTTCTATTCACCCTTAGGAGCGGCCTTGCGTGGCGCCGTTAAAACGAGTGAATGAACCAACGAGGAATAGAAGGAGAGGGATTGAGGAGGAGGTGGATGGGGAGGAGAAGGGCGGCGGCCGTGTATAGAGGTAATAAGACGTAGATAGAAAGACGATTGGCAGTCATCTCACTCAGAGGGTCAAGAGGGAGGAGGAGTCTGATCGTATATCTGTCTGTCAATGTGAAAGATTTTGGTCAAGAGATTTCAGACTCTGTTTTTCCTGATGATGATGATGATAGCGGCGGCGGCAGCAGCGGTGGTGGTGGTGGTGATGCTTATTGTTTTGTTTATGCCATCGGAGTCGGTTTCTTTTGATTTAACGGTGCGCTATGCTATGTGTTATTATTATTATTATCATTATTATTATTATTATTATTATTATTATTATTATTATTATTATCATTATTATTATTATAACGGAAACGTTGTTACTTTATACTTTAAACGTAAAGTGTGGTGTTTTAGTGTTTTGTTTCATGAGAGAGAGAGAGAGAGAGAGAGAGAGAGAGAGAGAGAGAGAGAGAGAGAGAGAGAGAGAGAGAGAGAGAGAGACGGAAATGGAGAAGTGTTGGGAAATGTGACCAAAACGTATTCGGAGAGAGAGAGAGAGAGAGAGAGAGAGAGAGAGAGAGAGAGAGAGAGAGAGAGAGAGAGAGAGAGTGGTGCATACAATTTACCGCCTCACCTTCCTCACCTTCTGTTCTTTTCTTCTTTGGGGGGAGGGGGGACGGGTATAGGGGTTAAGAGTTGACTGCTTGTCGGGTGGAGGGGGGAGGGGCCGAAATGTGTTTGGGAGGGGAGGTGGGGGTAGACTCCCAAGGTGACCGCCCCTCCTTAATTGTGTGTGTGTGTGTGTGTGTGTGTGTGTGTGTGTGTGTGTGTGTGTGTGTTTTGTTCTCTGAAATGCTTTCCGTCCCTCCCCAACACACACACACACACACACACACACACACACACAGGATATCTATGAATCACGCAAGCATTTTCTTTCCTCTTTTTTTCACTTTATAATGATTAATTTTCTTTTATTTAAGTTTATTTTATTGTCTATTATATCTATACACTTATTTATTATTCACGTTATAGTTATTATTTATCTTGTAATAGTAACATTCGTAAATCGTTTATTACTTTTGTTGGTCACTGATATACCTAACTACTACTACTACTACTACTACTACTACTACTACTACTACTACTACTACTACTACTACTATGTTTATCTTCCTGTCCTGCAAACATGCGTGTCTTAGTTATTCATATTATTATTTATTCAGTCATTCTAACATTCATAAATTTTGTCATTTTCTTTTTTCAGTGGCATAACTACTACTACTACTACTACTACTACTACTACTGCTTGTCTTTCTTCCTGTCATGCAAACGTGTGTCATAATTAGCGTGTTTTCCCCTTAGTCACGAGAAGAGAACTAATGGTGCTTGGTCATGATTCCTTGTTGCTTCCCCACAGTTTGTACCTCTTCTTCTTTTCCTTCTTTTCCATTCTCTGTAATGTGTTTCTTATTTCCTTCGTTCGTTTTTTTTTTTGTTTTTTTACCTTTCTTGTCTCCCACTTTCTTTTTTCTTGTATCATACCTTTTCTTTCTTTTCAATTTTTTCGACTTTCTTTTCTTCCTTTCCTTTCTTTACTGCTTTCTTTTTTCTTTCTTCTGCTACTTTCACTATTTTATCCTTCCATCCCCCTTCACTCGGAACAAACAAACACACAAACAGTTAAAAAAAAAAAAACACACATCATTAACCTCGCACGCACACACACATACACGCGCACAGACACACGTAGGCACTAATTAGCGAACTATTCAAAGGTACACACTCCTAAACACGTACACATGTCTATAAATCACGCTCCCAATTAGCAGGCAGTACCGGTGTGCCTCCCTTAAGTCCACCTGACAGTCCGGAGCTAAAATAAATTCGTATTAAAAATCATCGGGGAATATAAATTATCTAAGCCACCGAGGAAAATATTAAATTAAACTCCCAGGCTGTACATTCCGTTCTCTCCACGTTTTCTTTGATGGCGAACTAATGAACGAGAAAAAACGAGGGGAAGAGATGTTCAAGGAGAAGTAGCGTGTTTTGCGTATGAATGGTGCAGCGTACAGGACTCAATTAGCGTTATAGTACATAGCAGTCTCGTTGGAGTGATTAGTATGAGTGTTTTCAGCTGTGCAAGGCGTGGCGGCGCATTGGTAAGGATTAGTAATGAGAGAGCGAGAGAGGCAGAGACATGCTAGCGAAGATTATCACGAGGCGGTCTTCTTGTTAGGCTGCTCCTTTGTTTTTAAGGGTTTGTATTCGTAAAAACACCGACATTCTGATCTCAGCTTTTAACAGGCTCTACTGGATGTTTTTACGGAGTTTTGAAAAGTGTTTGCGAGATTCCAGTGATAGTTTGTGATGGTTTAACAAAGAGATTTAGCCTCGTTACTGTGTGTGTTATGTCTCAATTTTCATGTTACTGAACGCCTCAACCGCATAAACGAATCAAATCAAACCATCAACCAAGAAAACCTGATCTGCTGACAACCTCCTCACAAAACCTAACAATTTTGAGGAAATTTCAAAAGACTTGGAATCGAAGGAAACGCTCAGAGCACAACAGAAGTGAGAGACTGATGAGAAAGCGGCAGATTACACCCGCCTTGCTCCTGCTACTATTGAACACGGCGGCCTCCCTTCCTCTCCAGCCTCAGCCGAAGACCAATATGACGTACTGACCGTCGCTCTAGTTTACGTGGGCGGCATAGCTACGGGTTAATTGATTGATTGGTATTTCTGCGCCGCCACAACGAGGTCAAACAGCGCGGAACTGATGCAGGAAGAGGCGCAAAGGATGAGGAATGCAAGGGCAGTTTTGAACATTTGAGAAGTTTGGTTCCTGCAAAGTAGTGACGTCGAGAAATACAGTGAAATTTGGTGTCTACAAGTCGTTTTCTTTTTCTCTTCCACTGCTATGGTTATCCCCTCTTAACCTTCATAATTTTGTAATAAAGGGATAGATAAGTCAAATAAATGCATGAATACAGACAAATAAAGAGAAAGTAGGAACATGATTATTATTATTTTTTTTAATGCTGCAGCGCTCTTTGAGACTACGAGTATAGTATAAATATTTGTGTCTAAAGGTGCAGATGGTTATAAGAAAAAAAATCTAGCAGTGAAAGATTTAGTAAAGGTATCTCTTATATGAGGCAAGGACTGTTTAACAAGCGCGAGTGACGATGCTGTACTTTTCTTTTTTACTCTGCTGAAATCACCTATTCTATAACTATCACTTAACTGTAGCAATTTAAGTGAAGGAGAGTCTTTATCACCAGCACTAATAAAACTGCTTAACTGCTCGATTACAGAAAGCTAACCGTTGTCAGATCATTACATCAATTTCTGCAACAATCAGTTAACTAAAAATCAATCGTAGTTAAAGAAGATAGTAGTTAATCATGTTCTTCATCCTTTTTTATTGAAGAAGAAAATAATATAAAAATAATAATAACACACCTTTTGCCATGGGGTCTTTTGAGTTGTCATATTTTTATTTAATTTTGTCTCTACTTTTTGTCCCATGACACTTTTACCATTAAACACCTTAACCAGAGAAAGCTAACCAGTTTCAGATACCATTTGCACCTCCACCTCTTCTTACATCTTAATCAGTCAGAATTAAAAAGAAGAATCTGTACCTCCAATAATTACATTTTTTTTACATCAAAGTGGCCCCCCCAAAAAAAAAAAAGAAAACGAATCAGTCTTTGATCCTATTTAAATCAATCGTCCATTTAGATTTTTTAAGCAGTCAGAATTAGAGAAATGAGTCTGTACCTCCAATAACTTTTTTTTTTAAGTCAAAGCTGTTAAGAGCGGATCAGTCTCCAATGCTATTTAAATCGTCTCAGAACCTATTTATACCGTTCCTTTACATTTTTAACCAACCAGAATTAAAGAAGTCGAGTTTTTCTGTACCTCCAAATAATATATATATATATATATATATATATATATATATTTTTTTTTTTTTCACGTCAAAGCTGCTTAACAAGAAAAGAGAATCAGTCTTCGATCCCATTTATATCGTCTTTTTACCTTTATAACCAATCAAAGTTAAGGAGAAAAGAGTTTATACCATCTGTAGTAACAAGCCTTTTTACGTCAAAGTTGTTAAAACAAGAAGAAAAAAATATAAATAGTGAATCAGTCTGAGATCCCATTTAAATGATCTCTTTACTACACTTCTTACATCTTAAGCAATCTGAGTTAAGAGGGAAGAAAGAGGAGGAGGAGGAGGAGAAGGTGGAGGTGGAGGGGGAAGGGACACCCGAAGATAGAGGCAGACAGATAACAGAAGTAGTCTATGAACCTTGGGAGAGGAACACGCCTGAAGCATTATCGTTCATCATACAAGCAATACGGCACGTACGCCATAGGAAGAGTGCTGTACTTGTATATACCTTCCTTCCCCATCCCCCCCCCCACACATGCACAGGCACACTACAGAAACTTAAAACTAGTCCTCCTGCCTCTCCTTTCCTTTCCTTCCCAACACATCTGCATGGCGCCAAATATTGTTTACTTCATCACTCAAACGTTTGTGATTCCTCTCATCAACACTTTCGTGGTGTACGTGCCCGGTCACCCAGCAGCATAAGAATTGCAAAGGTGATAAGGCTAGGGAGGGCAGGGGACGCGGAGGCAGGGAGAAGAGACCGAGAGGGAAGGGGAGAGGGGATGGCGCGTGCGCTGTGGGGAGGGAGAGGGAGGGTGAGAGGTGAGAGGTTGGTTGGCGCTCGTGAGGACTTCTATCACGGCAATGGCGGCGGTGATGTCGAGGATAACGGAGGAGCTGAGGGGGTAAGGGGGGAGGTGAAGGGGTAAGGGGGAGGGAGGGTTGGGGGTGAAGGTGAAGTGATGATTGCATGATTCACAGTATTGTTCTGTGTAATCTTAATGAGTTTGAGGCTTGACGTGTGTTTTCTTTCCTTCCTTTCTTTCTTTCTTTCTTTCTTTCTTTTACTTTTAGACAGCTGTCATTTTTTTTATTTCCTGACTCATTATTCTTTTCATTGTCTTTTTCCCTCATTGGCAATCTTGTTTTTCTGTTTTCATTCATTCGGTGTTTTATTTATGTATTTATTTATTTTACTATTTCAGTGAGTTTGTTGTTGATTTGATTAATTTATTGCGCAAATAGCGTCAGACACCATAAAACAGAGAAACATAACAGTAATCAGTTAAAGCAAATGGTATACAGAACGCTCACACACACACTGAGATACCTGTAACTTTTGTTTGTTCTTTTCTAATTTTCATTTTTTTTATCATTATTATTAATTAGGACAACTGTTATTTAGTAACGTTTCCACATTTAAGATTTTTTCCTTTTTCGTTAATCATTAAGACGAAAGTTATTCCTTGTTAATTTTGTGGCTTAAAATGTCATTAACTTGTATACTCTCTTCTAATGCTAGAAATTGAAGAAAACAAACCTAAGTAACTAATTGAATGTTTGATGGTCACACACACACACACACACACACACATTTCAAAACACCATTACACTATTGCCAATTAAGCATCAGCCATTTCATCTAGCAACAAAATCTTCAACTTTATCACATCTTCCTCACTGTACAGCCATATGACAACCTTCCACATCACACTATTGACTCCTCGGGAACATTTCATCATTACCGTGCACATACTGACAAAGATATTGAGTTAAGACAGTTTTGCAATCAGATTTTTATTAGTCATTTGGGAGGTGACAAGTCGCACGTCCCTCTTTTCAATATTTCGTCGTCCTCCTCCTCCTCCTCCTCTCGTCTTTACTCTCAATGGATTAGTATGATGGAAAAATTACTTGTCAATGTTACGTGTGGATTAAGTCAGGTAGGAGACATTAGGATATATATATTGCAATCTCTCTCTCTCTCTCTCTCTCTCTCTCTCTCTCTCTCTCTCTCTCTCTCTCTCTCTCTCTCTCTCTCTCATTTATTTTATACTTATCTACCTAGTTAACGGGCGTTAATTATTGAATTATATATATTAGTCGGTGAATGGTCACTCAGTTGTCATTATTATTATTATTATTATTATTATTATTATTATTATTATTATTATTATTATTATTATTACTACTACTATTTACTACTACTACTACTACTTTTATATCATGAATTATCTATTTAACATTTGTGTTATGTATTTTCATGGTGAATGACCTCTTATCGAGAGAGAGAGAGAGAGAGAGAGAGAGAGAGAGAGAGAGAGAGAGTGTGTGGGGGGATACAAGTTTAACGCCTAACAAGATAATGCAACTAACAACATAATCACGCAATAACAACAATAAAAAATTTTCCTTCCTCTTCCCCGCCATGGTTTACGTAGAAGTATAAGATCCCTCTATCACTTACTCGTTTCTTTTATCAATACCAAGAAAAGAACCAGTAGTAGTAGTAGTAGTATTAGTATTAGTATTAGTAGTAGTAGTAGTAGGACCCTTTAACCCTCCTCTCCCCTCCCCCTTCCTCTCCTCCTCCCCCTTGAGTTTCCACATTTTCACTTTGCTGACTTTAACCTAATTTTCCCGCTTTTACTTATATTTACCATGCCCTAAGTGCTAAAGACTATCATTATATACTAAAAGCAAGTCATATCGGTGAGGTTATCGCCCTATATGCACCAGAACAGTATATTTCTCTGCGTATTCCCGTTTCAAAGTTACCTCCATCGGGGTCCGGAGATATGCACAACTGGCAACTCTCCTAGAGTTGCTACATGCATCATTACACCCCCAATATTCCTGCACTTATTATATAATTCACTATTGTATGGTGGTAGACAGTGGCTTAGTTTCATGGCGGTTTATCATTTGGTGTGGGGAAGATGGCGCGGAGTTAAGAGGGACACGAGAAACATTATTTGCTATACGTGACCGAGGAATATCACAGGTAGTCGGGCAACAGCTGAGATCCAAGACACACAAGGCACAGCACGACCTAGGTGTCCTCACTCTGCTGCCAAGCTTATCAGAGAGCGGGTAAGAGTGAATACCAGCAGCCGAGTTGTAGACAGACTGGGGGCACGGCAAAGCGGGGCGAGATTGCGGCGACTTGAGAGCCCCGTCTGTTCTCCTCTACTATATGGCTGACGCGGCAATACAGTTACGACACTCAACCCAGAACTGTCATTTCGGCCTGAGTAAGAGAGACACTGACTGGTGTGCTGGTGTGAGAGGCTGAGATAAGGAGAGTTTGAGGGAGAGAGACAAAAACTTGGGCGGCGAAGTGGTGGAGGAGGAGGCCGTGAGGATCTGAGGAGGCCCAGTCCCTCTTCGCTGTGTAATGTCGGCATTGTCCGGAGAACACTTTGGTTTTGTGACTGATCCCGCCCCTGTCCTGTGTGCCGCCGCCAGAAGAATGAGCAGTGGGTCGAGACAGAAGGTATGTGGGCAATGTGGTGCCGTGGGTGATCAGTTGAAGAAGTGTAGTATGTGCAAGATGATGTGGTACTGCGACGAGGACCACCAAAGGAAGCACTGGAGTCAGCACAAGCCTCTATGTATCTCTAAGAACACTGGGGGGAATACTGGGGACACCTCAAAGAACAAAAATGGCCAAAAGCATAAGAAACGGAGTAAAAAGACTAAACAAGAGACTAATTTTTGCTTTGACAAGGGTGTGCTGGAAGAGGTCGCAGGCACTCAAGCAGCTGCAGCCTTGAGTCATAACGAGATGCAATTTCAGGGTAATGGTGGACAGGGAAGAGGGAGAAGGAAATCCCACATGCCAGACCTCAGCACCCCCATAGACTCCAGCCATCCCCTGGAGGCCCAAGTACCCAAGACGCCTCCCCTGTACCATGTCCAGGAATCCCTTGACTCCCTGTCCCTCGAGGGGAGCGGCTTCAGTGAGGAGTGGTTCACCAACATTCTGCAGGATGTCACGAAGGATCTCAACAAGTATGGAGTCTGTGTGGTCGACGACTTCCTTGGTGAGTGTTCGGGCTTACAGCTTTGTCTGTAATTTAAGTGTCTAATTTAAGTTTCCTGGGTGTTTTTCATTGAAGTTTGTGTTATGGTGTAAGTTTTAGTCTCGGGGCATTCTCTCTCTCTCTCTCTCTCTCTCTCTGTTTTAATGGTCTGATGAACTGTTAGTGTTGTAAATGCTATTCCTTCTCTCAGTGCAACCTAGTTAGGTTCTTCAGTCACTGGTGTTTTGGTAAGTGGCTTCCTTCAAATACTAATTAACTATGGTAAATTTAGAAAATGTGCACAGTATGACATTAACAACTACCTCCCATAATTAAAAATATGCAAGTAGACTCAATAGATGACATGCACAAGACCACTCCTCATTGTGTACATTTAATTCCAAACATTTACAGTAGCATGAGTTAGCTTCATCTAGTATGTCTTAGTGCAGGCTGGGTTGGGTATGTGTGCTTACTGTTAAACTGGCAGCATCATGCTGTTCCTGGAAGTGTTTATCTTGCTGATTTAAATGTGTGCCACTGAATATATTAAGTGTTTTAGGGTATTTTAGGAAATTCACAAATCTTGAGAATGTTTGTTGGTGTTGTCATGTGCCGTCTGCTTCATTTGCACAGTATGATAGCATTCCTCATCTTTATTACATATAGAAAGATGTATTAGGAACATGTACAAAAATTGACAGTGCTTCACACTAATTAGGTATATATACAAGTGGGCCAGTTGAGTATGCCAGCCAGATGGTAAAGTTAAACAATAATTCACACAACCAATTACCTGGTAGAGTAAGGAAAAAAATATATTTTAGGATTTTCTCAAATGGTAAATTCCTAGAGCAGTAACAAGAAAAATAGGTTTAGAATTTACACTAGTTCTACCAAAGTTAAACCAATCGACTTTGAATTTCCCCACAAATTTATGAAAGTAGGACTTTAAGATACAGGAGAGAGTGAAAGCTTTGTGAGTGCGTACGTACATGCCCACCAACATCAGCTGTGGCCTTCAAAAGTGTTTGTTTTCATTCTGCATGTGCTCTTCTGGCTGCGTTTATTTTCCTTGCCCGTCCATCTGGCGTACACTGAAGCCCAATACCCTGCGCAGCAAATGATTGTCACGGCAGCTTCCTGTGGGGCGGTGGGTTGTGGCGGTGACCTTGAGCGTGTGAGGCATGAGGCAATATCATAGGGTGGGTAGAATTAGCTGGTGATGTCATAATGGGCGGTGGCCTTATGGGGGTGAGAATGCAGTCTGGCTGGGGATGCTGGGTGACTTTCCATGCTTGGTGGTGGTGGCGGCAGCGGCGGCGAATTTTCCTGTGTATAGTTGTTGCTTTCTTGTTAGGATTTTCTGATCTTGCTCTCTCAAACATGTACTCTTATTTCTGTTAATTTTTCAGTCTCTCCTGTATATGTACCCTAGTTTGTTTTCTATTCTTATTTCCATTTATTTCTACATGTATCTTATTTCTATTTATTTCTTCAGTCTCTCTTATTTTCAGTTATTTCATCATTTTCTCTATACTTGTACCCTAATTTCTGTTTCTTCAGTTTTGTCTCATTAGTTTTATGGTAACTCCAGTACAAAATTTTTGGTCTTATTCTGCCATATATGCACTATTTCTTTCTCAATATGTTTCCTAATTAGATTTATGGATACTTTTTTCTCAAGTTGGTCTCTCTCTCTCTCTCTCTCTCTCTCTCTCTCTCTCTCTCTCTCTCTCTCTCTCTCTCTCTCTCTCTCTCTCTCTCTCTCTCTCTGCAGTGTATATATGATGTAGAAATTCAGTGTTTTCTCAAGTCTCTTAAATTTACGGGTAGTTTGATAAGAGTGAGTCAGCTTGTTATTATTACCACTCCCTTCCTGTCTGGACTTTGAATATTAACAATAACTTGTAGTAGGGATGTGGATACTGATGATAAGGTTGAGTTTTATTTCCTACAAGGTTCACACATCATAGGGCATTATATAAGTAGCTTAATAAAAAGGCTATGTAAAATTAGATCAGACCACATGCACACACAAAAAAAAGCCATATGTGGTTTATTATAGTAAAGGTTAGTATATAATATGTACACCACCTCCATCATGGTTCACAAAGGTACTATTTTTGTAGGACTATTATTAGACGCTTTTTCTGTAGAGCTATTCTTGGGCGAACTCTTGCGAAAATGTGTGCGGTTGTCATTTGTCATGTATTGTCTGATATGACCACCACTTGAACTCTCCTAACCCCAGCCTTGCATTTATAGGTGTGTGCAGGGTGTCTGAACCAGTGACACACACACACACACACACACACACACACACACACACACACACACACACACACACACACACACACACACACACACACACACACACACACACACACACACACACAGAGAGATAAGTAGATAGAGATATATTAAAACCTAAAACTAATTTGTATACAGTCAGTATGGTACAATACAAAGAAAATACAAGATTAGTGACTAAGATATACTTAAACACACACACACACACACACACACACGCACACACACACACAACATTGAAGATAGAAGAATATATCCATGTATGCCAGCCTAAATCAACACTTCACTGCATGACTCAGGCCCTTCAGGTTGATAAGAGAATAGACACTAGATAGAATATGATGTTAATATGTGTGTAAAGGCCAGATAGGATATGAAGTTCAAACATCTGAAGGTATTGGTTAAGGCTAAGAATTAATGAGGTAATGTGTGATGTGAATTGTGATGTGTGGTGAGGCACTGGTTGGATATGCAAGATTTCTTCAAGTTATGAACGAAAGTCAGGTAATGTAAATAAAGTGATGATGGTTTTTGTTTGATGATGGTTTTTGTTTGAAGTGAATGACTGACTGAGAGAGAGAGAGAGAGAGAGAGAGAGAGAGAGAGAGAGAGAGAGAGAGAGAGAGAGAGAGAGAGAGAGAATTTAGGATATATTTCAGAAAAATTTTTGGCTGAGAATGAGAGACTGTGAGTGGCTGATGCAGAGAATTAGGGCTAGCTTTGTGTGGTGAAAGAGGAGGAGGAGGAGGGAAGAGTAGGAAAGGAAAGGATGATCTTAGACAGGAAGGGGTCAAGTGTTGTGAAAGTAAACGGTAGTAAGGGAGGGAGAGACAGCAGATGGCTTACTACTACTACTACTATCACTGCTACTACTACTGCCACTGCTACCACCACCACCATACTCAATCTTTCTGACTCCCTCACACACTTAACAATATTCCCTCACTCTTACAGACACTCAACAATTATCCCTCCCTCCCCCCACACATTGGTTAGCTAATACACCTAAGCACATCCCAAACACACCTGCACACCCTTTAGTTGCATTACTGTGCCTAGAAGTGGCTCCTCTCATCCTCAAGTGGTGCAACCAGGGGCCCAGATTGGGGGCTTGGGAACTTAGCAACACAAAATAAACTTGCTAGATAGACTCACTGTAAGCTATTGACCTTTGTATTATCCAGTATTTCATTTGAGGTTAGTTATTGCTTATAGGGTTGAGTGGGGTGACAGACCATTAAGTTATTAGTTTTATTTAATTTCTCAGCATCAACTGCTTTGAGAGGAGAGTTAGAGGTTAGAGTTATTGAGTGTGGGTTTAGCTTGTGTTTCTGTTGGGTTTAATGTTTATAGAGGTGTGGTTAGGTCAGGTTGGGTTGAGTTGGGGGGGGTATTATGGTGTGTTTAGTTGTGATTCTTTTTTACTCCTCTCCCCAGATGTGAGTTGTTTTGAATTTTATTTATCTAGTTAAGTTTGTTATTTGTTGTTGTGTATCTAAAATTGGATTCTCTCTCTCTCTCTCTCTCTCTCTCTCTCTCTCTCTCTCTCTCTCTCTCTCTCTCTCTCTCTCTCTCTCTCTCTCTCTCTCTCTCTCTCTCTCTCTCTCTCTCTCTCTCTCTCTCTCTCTCTCTCTCTCTCTAATGGAAAAAACAAATTACACACTGTCATGGTACACAGCACACTCCCTCTCTCTCTCTCTCCCCCCCAACACACAAGTCGGCTCCCCTTGTCAAGGTCATGCATTTAACCTAGTCTGCCCTCCGACTCCCACACACACCCACTCACTCACTCCCTCATATCCACAAGGTCATTTCAGCCAACTGTCCACCACTGTCCTCTGTCCCTAGTGAATATACCAGATGGGGCTCCTTATTTTCTCCCTTTGGTGGTGGTGCTGGTGTGGGAGTGAAGGTTGTTTGCGGTCTTAGTTGTTTATTTATTTATCTATTTATTTTTATCTTTATTTTTATTTATTTTTAAGAGGTCTGGGTAAGGTTAGAGAGAATTAAAGGAAAAAAACTCAAGGGAAAACTCATTAATTATTTGTTGTCTTAGTTATTTTTTATTTATTTATTTTCAAGGGATCTGGTTAAGGGTTGAGAAAATTAAGAAGAAAGTTTAGTAATTGTTTGCAGTCTACACTATAGTTTTTTTAAATTTTTATATTTTATTTTATTTTATTTTATTTTTATTTATTTTTTTTTTGTTGGGGGTGTCTAAGTAAGGGTACAAAAGATTAAGAGCAGATTCAAAATGCCACTCATAAGTAAACTACTATAGATGAGCCAATTTGGTTCAATGTATTTTGATCATTGATTGAATTAAGGTTTTTATTCTTCATATAAGTGTTTATTTTATTGATTCTTTTTGTGCTAGGTATTGTGAAATGTATATTCCTATCTGAGGCTCCATGTATCATGTACTGTATTACTGCTGGATTACATTACTGTATTTTTAGATCCTGTTTTTAGTAATTACAAACAAAAGGTTTTCCAAAATTACAAGTGGGACAGTAGTGGGAAAGACCATTGTGATTTCTGCCTTTCCTTAACTTTTTTTCTGCATTGTAATCCACATCACTTCATTCAGAGCATGTATGAAGGAGCATTAACCTGTCACCATTTGTATTGAATAACCTGTGTTCTTTTCCACGCACTAGGAAAACCACAGCTTTATTTATTTCCTTATTTTTTGCCATGTTCTTAATAAGGTCACTGATACCGCTAGTCTTCTCCACACCTCTCTCTCTCTCTCTCTCTCTCTCTCTCTCTCTCTCTCTCTCTCTCTCTCTCTCTCTCTCTCTCTCTCTCTCTCTCTCTCTCTCTCTCTCTCTCTCTCTCTCTCTCTCTCTCTCTCTCTCTCTCTCTCTCTCTCTCTCTCGTAGTCTCTTAGCCAGTCTCTTCACTTATTTATGTAATCCACATCATTTGCCTTCGAGACAATGCATGGATAAGTACAGACTTCATAAGTCTGAGCAACCCTTAAGACAGCTGTTGCCTTATGACCAGTACATCTTCTCTTAAGCTCTTCTTGTACCAATAACTTGTCAGACTTCACTTCCATACCCTTGTCTAGCTTCCTTCTCACATAATCACTCATTGTAGAAACTTAACCATCCATACCTCTCACAAAGATTCAACCTAACGTTACCATCCATACTACAACCATGCTGCTTTCACATGTACTCGTACAAGGATCCAACCAGCCTACATAACCTACCAAACCATACCTCTTCTCTTTCAAGGCATGGAGTGGTCAGCCCATACATTGTTAAAACTACCTTAACTTTAACCTTGACACCAAACAGCCACCCTGTTTTCTTCCATATTCCTCTCCCTTCAGAGCTGTGGAGCTTAAAACCACCTAAAACTGCCCCTTACCTGTATCCACCTGTACATCATACCGCCACCCTGGAAATCCTAGAATACTGCTTGACCACAGTTCTCTTCCGTTCAAAGGCGAGGAGCGAGCTGACCGCATCCTGGAGGAGGTGCGGACCCTACACTCCCTCGGCGTGATGCAGGCTGGGCAGGTTGTGTCTCAGCATGTGCAGGACCAGGCAAGGGGCAAGATCAGAGGGGACAAGATAACCTGGGTGACTGGGGATGAGCCTCACTGCTCTTCTATTGGTCAGCTGGTCAATGTGGTGGATTACATCGTCGCCAAGGCCAATAAGCACTATGATGCCGGCAAGCTCGCCCAGTACAACATTACCTGGAGAACTAGGGTGAGTGTGTTGTACATGTGTGTGTTTTCTGGTTGGAATAAAGTAAGTACATTATAAGGGGCCTGTGTATTCATTCAGACATTTATTTTGTCTCTTCTTTTTTGGGGTGAGTATTGTATGTGTGGTTGGTTTTCTGGTTGGAATAAAGTAAGTACATTATAAGGGGCCTGTGTATTCATTCAGACATTTATTTTGTCTCTTCTTTTTTGGGGTGAGTATTGTATGTGTGGTTGGTTGGAGTAAAGTGTAAGGTGTATGTGCATTCAGGCTTGTATCTTTTCTCTTCTTTTCTGGGGTGAGTGCATTGTTATTGCTTGTCATCTAGTACGAGTCATTCAAACCATTAATTCACTCAGGTTATGTCCTCTCAGATATCCAATTCTCTCTCTCTCTCTCTCTCTCTCTCTCTCTCTCTCTCTCTCTCTCTCTCTCTCTCTCTCTCTCTCTCTCTCTCTCTCTCTCTCTCTCTCTCTCTCTCTCTCTCTCTCTCTCTCTCTCTCTCTCTCTCTCTCTCTCTCTCTCTCTCTCTCTCTCTCCATTCATTACCTTGGGTTGATATATATGGGTTTGTGCATGCATATTTTTTTTTTTTTGTGGAGGGCCAGAGCTACACTCCTTTGGTTGTCAAGTCCAGTTTTTATTCAGTTGCTGCTTATTTCTTACCTCTGTTGCCTCTCCTACTCCACATCATCACTTGTTCAGTGTCTATGTGTGGGGAAAAACATAATGCAATAACCTACAGATGACCCTTGATCTTTAGAAATATTAGGTCATAAGATGCTTGCTTGCTTTTACTTGTAGGAAATTCTCTCTCTCTCTCTCTCTCTCTCTCTCTCTCTCTCTCTCTCTCTCTCTCTCTCTCTCTCTCTCTCTCTCTCTCTCTCTCTCTCTCTCTCTCTCTCTCTCCTCCTCTCTCTCTCTCTCTCTCTCTCTCTCTCTCTCTCTCTCTCTCTCTCTCTTATATTTTCATATTTCCATTGTTTTTCTTACCACATTTATTGCATTCTTTTGTCTCAGAGTTAGTCTGCCTATCTGTACCTGTCTGTCTTGTCTTATCACACATGCCCTGTAACATTCCCTCCCCTCTATCCTTCATGTATTATTGTATACTCCATTCTTATTTATTTTTATTTTTCTTATCTGTTCTCTGACTACATTAATTGCATTCTTCTGACTCTGAATTGGTTTTATCTACATACTTGTCTGTTCCTGTTTATATCTATATATATTACCCGTGTGCCTTGTATCCTTCATTTCTTTTTTTATAATCCATTTTTATTTTAACATTTTTATTTATTTATTTATTTTTTTTTTTATCAACTCACCACATTTACATTTTCCTTGCCTCTGCACGTTATGCGTGTCTGTACCACCATCTCGTATCTCACCTGCCCTGCATCCTTCCCCCACAGGCCATGGTGGCGTGCTATCCTGGCTGCGACACTCACTACGTTAAACACGTCGACAATCCCAACGGTGACGGAAGATGCATCACCGCCATCTACTATCTCAATAAGAACTGGACCCCCAACGTGAGTGTCTGCCTGGGGTGTATTGCCTCATCATTTTTTCTTAATTTTGTCTTACCAGCAGTTGAGTAACATGCCACACTTTTTTTTTTTTCCCCTTTTTACCTGTCAATCTTCCTTCATTATCTTCTTTATTTTTTTTCTTTGTCAGTGGTTGAGTAACATACTACATGTGTTTCCCTTGTTTTAATCTATATTTTCCTTTATTTTTTTTATTTTTTTATTTTTTTAATGTCCATCATCCTTTTATTTTGGGTTTTCCCAGTTATTTTCACCTTTACCTCTCTTGGTTTGATACTTCCCCCTCTCTGACTTTTTTTAATTTTATTTTTTCCTTCTTTATCTTGGTATTTCCCTCTTATCTTCACTTTTTTACCTCTCTATCTGATATTTCCTTCTCCCTCACATTCTCTATCTGTGACTTTTTCTCTCTCTCTTATCTTGGAATGGTCTTAATGTGTAATGTTTTTAAACTAATGAATGGTGGAAAAATTAACATTTCCTTCATATGTGTGCTGGAAACTGACTTTTGTAGTAAAACATTCCACTCAACTTACTGTAATGTCACCAAGTATGACGACGAAATTAAATTAAAAAACTAAAAGGTGTGAAATTAAGACTAGAAAAGAGATGAAATGAAAGGACACCACATACAAACAAGTAACATTTAATGCACTCTCATATTCCGGGCTGTGAATGAAATTGATCGACTTTAGTGGGTGTGGAAGTCCTGCCTGGCACTAGAGGTGGTGAGGGTTGAGGGGGAAACAAGTGGGGAAGTCCTGAGCAGTAATAGAGGTTGTGAGAGTTCATGGGGAAGGGAGTGGTGGCATGAGTCACTGGGAGGATATTAAAAAGTGTTGAGATCATGCTAGGAAAATGTTTTGTCAAGTTCACTGGGTATGATTGTGTGTTTGTGTGTGATGTGACACTAAACATGCTTTCTTTGATGTGTTGGTGTTGATAGCAAGTCATGGTATATAATGATGACAGTGGTAGTGAGCTTGAGAGAGAACATTGTTACTCAAAATGATAATACATGTAGATAAGTTAGTGAAATAAAACTAGCACTAGAATGTGAAGAAGTTATAATATTGCCTCATCTTGGTTTTAACAGACTATAGTGGAAGTTACTGAGGTTCTCAAGAGTACTCAGGATTTTAAGTGAAGTAAATAATTCTGCATCAGTAACGATAAATCACAAATAAGAACCTGACTTATCACGCCTTTTGAAAATAGTCCTAATGAGAGAATAAAGCTTTTCCAACCACAGGCACTAATAATGGTTAGTGATAAATGAACAGAAGATACAACTTGATTTGGTGGAAATTGCATGATTATAGGAGAGATAATGAAAACCCAATTAATCACTCCAGTAATTTTTGAAAACCGTCCCAATGAAAACAAAATACCTAAAAATACACAGGAAATAACAGATGGAAAGAAGCGGATGGAAAGCTAGAATTCGAATTTGGCGCCAAGTCACCCCACTACCTGTGGTTGAGTGTACCTCCGCTCTTATGCGCTGGACGGGGCCTCCCCTTTGCTAGTCACGTACGCCATAGGAAGCCCTGGCTCTTAACCCACTATTTTAACATATCTAATGGGTTATGGACCTCTCCCTCACACCTCAAGGGCCGGGAATGCTATGAGAATACGTCACTTTGAGCCTTTGTCCCTTTTAACCTTTACTTCATCTCTTGAGGTGTTTTTATCAAGTTGCCTGGTATCTACTGGGTTAATTATTTTGGCAGTGTTAGGGAATGTTATGGTATGCATTTATGTAGGTTATGAAGTGATAGTGTGCCCAAGCTTGTAACTGTGGTGTTTGAGGCTGTTCAGTGTTGGAGTGTGATATTGAGGTTGAGTTAATGAGGTTGAGTTTGCGTGAGGTAGTTAATAGTTAGGAATGCTGGTGGTGTATATTTATAGTTATAAGAGATGCTAGTTCTTTATAAGCCTTTATGTGGTTCTGTTAGGAATGCGTGTTTTTAATGAGTGATAATGAAAGGATTTTGAGTTTCTGTAAATATAGAAGTCATGAGGTGTAAGAGTTTTCTTGATACAATTTTGAGTCAAGTTTGTGGTATTGTGTCCATATCTACCCAACTATATCACTGTCGTGTCGTTTCACCTAAAGCAGTGTTTACTTATCTGGGAGGCCATGACAGGGTGCCGGCGTATACTCGTATTAGTAGGGTGTGTGAATTTATGGGAGGCCGTCACAGGGTACTGGTGTGTAGGGTGTATGAATATATGACAAGGGTTGTGTATTGTATTTGCTTTAGAAATCGGTGTACGCAGCTTATCCAATTTTGAACTTTATCCAAAACCTTATCAAACTTAATAATAGAAATCGAACTACCACCATTACTACTACAAAAAAAAAAAAAAATAAATAAATAAATAAATAATGAAATACCACCACCACCACCTACTACTAATACTACTACTAACAGCAGCAGCAACACTAACAGCCATTTCTTTTCCCAGGATGGCGGCGTGTTGAGAATCTACCCCGAGAACTGCAGTGATATCATAGCCTCCATCAATCCCTGCTTTGACCGCATGCTGTTCTTCTGGTCAGACAGGCGTAACCCACACGAGGTCATGCCTGCCAAGATAGTCAGGTGTGTGTGTGTGTGTGTTTGTTGAGGGAGGGGGGTATTTAATGTAGGTCATGTAATTTAAAAGGAATGTTTAAATAATTTATCATTTGTATTTCAAATGACCTACTTGGCGTTTGTAGGTGTTTATATTCATGTCTTTTCTTGTCTGCATGTCTTGTCTTCTTTTTGTCTTGTCAATTTGTAGTATCTTTTTGTCGGTATCTCTTATAACTTTTAACTATTGTTTACTTGTAGTATCATGTGTAATTATCTGTTGTTTATTTGTAGTATCTTGTGTGTCTAATTACCTGTATCTATCAGACTTAGTATTCATATATCTCCTATCTGTAGTATATTTAATCTGTGTATACATCTTTCCAACTGCCTGTAATCTATCTGCATGAATATTTGTCTTGAATACCTTTTATTTATATTTGTCTATAGTGTGATGGTTTGGTAAGGCAAGTTTAACTTGAAGTAGATGATTGTTTCATATACACATCTTTCCATCTGCCTATATTCGGCTTTATATCAGCTTATTTGCATCAGTTTGTCTATACTTTGCCTATACATCCATCTTTATTGTGATAATCAGGTCAGAGTAGATGGATAATCAGGTCAGAGTAAGTGAGATTAGTCTAAATGAGGATTTTATCTGTATAACTTTGTCATTCTCTACTAGTTTTATCAGTTTTTTTTTTATCTGGCACTTATCTATCTAGTGTGGTGGTTAGATCAGAGTATGAAGGAGTAATCTATCTTGAGTGAGGGCAAGTCCCTAACCACTTGTATTCTTTCTTCTCAGATATGCTATCACAGTGTGGTACCTGGACCAGAAGGAGCGGGAGGAGTACCTGGCCCGGGAATAGGTGAGAGGCGTGTCCCACACGTGACAAAGTGCTGGTGTTGCTGGTCCTCCCCGCCGCCGTCCCGCCAACACCCACACAGGGCCACCAGCCTCCTCCTGGGACACAGTTTACTTCCTAACCTCTACTGTGGTGGAGATAACAGTGAATTTGGAGCTTCACCTTGGTTATGCTTCAGTTCCTCGTCTCCTTTCCTTTCCTTCTCATTACTCAAGTGTGAGCCTCTGTGTGTGGTTGTGTGAGCGAGTGTGTGAGTGGTTTATAAGACAGGTTATGGAGTGTCTTGCCATAGAGAGTGGAGGGGGAGTTATCAGTGAACCTAGCAAGTAGGCATATGGTTTTATTTTGTCATCGAAGTGTTTTTATCTCCTTCATCCATCTTTGAGTTGTCTTTTATCTGCCACAGCATTATAACTGGCTACCTTAGTGGATAGTGAGAAGTGGATGGATATTTTCTCAGCCAGTGTGGAGCGAGAAGAAAACTGGTTGGTGCTGGTTCTCGGAGTGGCGTCCATGACATATGTAACATTGCCTCAAAGAGCAGGTGGTTGCAGGAGCTGGAGGATGTGAATGTCAGTCTATAATGAGTCAGCATTGACTTGCCTATTCTGACTTGAAATTCACTTTACAGATAACCCGTATATACAGACATGGAATGCACTTTAAGCAGTATACATACGTACTCTCGTAAGTTACTACTATATTAACCAACTGGATTTGAAAAGTCAGTGTGATATAACTTATATCTTACTCTTTGCATTGTAGTCCATATTTGTAAATGTTTCAGCACTTCATCAATGCTGCTTGTAAGAAGCTTTAGTGAAAGCTAGTGGGAATTTCAAAGGTGTTTTTGATAGTGATATACAAAGGTAAAAAACACCTGTGAGGACCTAACTAGTCATCTATAGTCTTTGAAAGTAGTCCTGATGAGAGAGAGAAAGCATTTATGAGTATGGGCCTGTGGGTTTCCATCTCTTTGTGCTGAGGTGAAGGTCATCTAGCACAGAGTAGGTGGATGATAGTGAGAGAAAGGGTGTTTGAACTGTAACGTGTGTTGGGGGCGAGGTGTCCCTTGCTTAGTGTCAGTGAGGTGGATGAGCTTTCCAAGGATGAGGGAAGACTGTACAGTTTGTTACGAATGTTCCCTTAAAATGATGTAATCTCCCCCCACAAAAAAAAGCAGTACATATCACGCTTGTGTTGATCATTTGATGTGCTTAGTCAGTATATAGTCAGTCGGAAGTTTCATAACCTTGTGTATGTGCTTCACTGTTTGGCATTTGTCCCTCCGTTTCAAATCCTGATTTGCCGAGTTTCTTAAATTGACATCTGACAGATTCTTAGCAGATCCAAGGACTAAAAACTGAAGGGAAAGCACTAAACATGAAGTGAGTGGGACAAGGTTAAGGAACTTGTATGACCTGTGTAATAATGGCAGTAGCAACATCACACACCAAACTTGCAAGCAGATCTTGTACTCCTCACTGAGCTGTGCACACTAAATGATTAACCTTGGTGTGTGTGTTTTGTGTGTGTTTTATTACAGTACATACAACACACACCCAGGCGTCCCCTATGTTCCCCTGTCACTCCCCCAGCCTCCTCGTCCTCTGAGAAATGTCAGCAGCCTGCAGCAGCGGGAGTGTGACTTGTTACCAGGGAGAGCGGTGACACACATGTACTTAGGAACACGCAGGAAGGATGATGCTGCAGTGCTGCTTATATATACACATAGACACATATTTATTACACAGCAGTTGTTTGCTAATGCCTTGTACAGGAGATGGTTGTGATATATTTATTAGGAAATTTACGGCGAATCTGGTACAGAAATAAAAGTGTTTCTTTGTAATTCATAGCCAAAGATGGATGTGTATGAAATTTGTGGAGTGGGCGTGACGTGTCACTACTGTGACAAAAAGGAACCATTGTAGGATAACCTTTGCCCTGAGCCTGGACTGCCCGTGAGCACTCGGGATCAGGTCAGGGAGGCTGTGACCTAAGCTGCTGTGACCCTCCACCACCTGCTGTGTATTCGCATGTATTGTACTTGTGCTTCTATTAACATCTTGTCACAACAGTTCATACACATCATAGCCAGGAGGGGCTTGTTTTGAACTCCTCTCCACTGTTTCTCGGTATGAAATTTGCATCTTTAGCTTTACAACACTATTTCTCTTCTAAATATTTGTATTGATTTATATCGATTCTCATCTTGATGGATTTAAGATTTTATACGTACTCCTGGAAGTGCTCACATTTCCACTTTTATTTTTTAATGTATTGCATCTTAGATTCCTTCTTAAGTTTTTGAAATGAATAAGGAAAGTGTGTTGAGTGTATGCCGTCTCACTCAGTACACTCTAAATGAATGTAAAATGAACCTTGTCTATTTTCTGCATCAGGGCTTGTGAGGATAAAGTTATTGTGACATTGGTGCTATAGAGTGTACAGGTGTCATTATTTTGCCTCGTGCTAGTGGCGCATACACTGGAACGCATAATTTAATCTGCATTCATTCATTTCAGTGTCATGAAAGCATTCATTCATTCGTCATGAAAGGAGCAAATCAAAGTTGT
Source organism: Scylla paramamosain (assembly GCF_035594125.1). NCBI lineage: Eukaryota > Metazoa > Arthropoda > Malacostraca > Decapoda > Portunidae > Scylla > Scylla paramamosain. The sequence continues at coordinate 3,914,671 of NC_087175.1, read as the reverse complement.
TGATTTTAAGTCTCCTTTTAGTCTTGCATTTATCATTCTGATTTGTAAACATTTAATTTTGTTTGTGTACACATTCATATTAGTTTTTCCTGTTCTGTTCTTTTCTGATGTCTGGTGTTTTTTTCCATTTGAAGATTTGGTGCCCAGTTGTATAGTGTTTTTATTCATACATTTGTGGTGTAATGGGCAAATCAAATGCGAATTTACATGATTTTTAGCTCAGTGTTCTTTGTTAGCTCGGAGCTGTGTTCTCTACTTTCAAGCAAAATTTGTGTATATATATATATCAGCCATTATACTGATCCTCTATTCAAACCCAAATATGAAGTTAACCGATACTGTGTTGATGGGTTACATTCAAGCCGAGCATTGCCGTGCTCAGCCGTTTAGCGTTGCCAGTGGATGCGCCCCAAGGAAGTGCTGGGTCAAGGATGCTGTACATACATAACCCAGTATATTTTAGGGAACTTGTACTCGTATGTCACTTCATACTTCAATTAATGAAAAAACTGACAGACCGATCAAACTCAATGCCGTATAAATAAAAACATTGCAATGATGAAAATCTCCATTTTTTTATATAACCTTTATAACCTTAGGGAAAATTTACATTAAATTTTTATATAATTATAAACCTTTGAGTAATGGAAGAAGCCACGGCTCTTAAATGTAAATAAAATAACCAGGTTTGGAGCGGATGAAAGAACTTGGATCAATGGCAACTTTTTAACAGGCTGAGGCTGTGTGTGTGCAGTAAGTAAGGCCTGTTCCGCTTTTTTTTTACTCCTTGATAGAGGCCGGTCTGTTTTCTAAAATTTATTATTGTACTAGATTTTTCAAGGGGGTTTTTACATAATCCTAATAATACATGATGACAGTTTGATAGACCGGCCTCTGGCCGGTCTATTTTCTAAAATTTTTTTGATTGTACTGGATTTTTCAAGGGGGTTTGTACTGGATTTTTCATGGGGGTTTTTACATAATCCTAATAATACATGATGACAGTTTATCAAGAATTCTGCATCACTGGGAACCAGCATCACTGGGAACCAGTCATTATGGTGGGGTTCACACGGTCGAAAAGTGTCAGTCGGACAAACACGGCTACCTTATCATAAGGCGAAGCAGGATGACGTCATTAGCGTTTAAACGAGGGAAGTTGAAGTTCTTCGACATGGCAACAAACAGTGGTTGTAAACCAGTTTCTACTCGGTTGCCTGACTGATTTAACAATGCTCTCAGCTCAGCTGGACAGGCCTTGAAGGAAAGTAACACTGAATACGTGACAATGAGGAATCATGATTTGAGTGACAAAATAAGGAATTTACATTTGTTTGAACAAATTAGGAATTTTTAATTCTAAAACTTTTCATAATTTAGATTGAGAATTTGACGGAATTTCTCATAAATATGGTAGTTTTTATAGACTTACGAAAATATTGTTAGTAGTAGTATTGTTCCTCCCTCTCCACCCTCTTACTACTTCATGCTACCCATTAAAATTCTTCGCAATGTTCTCGTTTTCCATGCCCACGCTGGGCTAAACCCTCGGAAGGCTTATGGACCTGATGGGGTCCCTCCTATTGTTCTCCGAAACTGTGCCTTCGTGCTTGCACCTTGCCTAGTCAAACTCTTTCAGCTCTGTTACCATCTTCCTTTCCTTCATGCTGGAAGTTTGCCAACATTCAGCATGTTCCTAAGATGGGTGACCGTTCTAATCCCTCAAACTACCATCCTATTGCTTTAATTTTCTGCCCGACTTCTGATCTTTGAAATTTCTGATTAGGGCAAAACAAACTTGGTATTGTTCATTGCCTCGGACTCAATTTCTCCATCTACCAACTCTACACAACCTTCCAGACAACTATCCCCTCTTCTTCAAGGACACTCAACTGTACCCCTTCTAACACTGAACATCCTCGGTCTGTCCTTTATATAAGTAATCTAAACTGGAAACTACCCATATCTCTAGGTAAGACAGCTTCTATGAAGTTTAGTGTTCTGAGACTGGCCTCCGCCAGTTTTTCTCACCCCTCTAGCTGCTAACTCGTACTGTACAAGGGCTTTAAGGGCCTTATCCGTCCACGTATGGAGAACGCTTCTCATGTGTGGAGGGGGGGGGGGAGTTCCACTCATACCGCTCTTCTAGATAGGGTGGAATCAAAAGCCTTTCGTCTCAACTCCTCTCCTCTGTCTGTCTGTCTGTCTGTCTTCAGCCGCTCTCTCATCGCCGCAATGTTGCATCTCTAGCCGTCGTCTACCGCTATTTCCATGCTAACTGCTCTTATCTTGCTAACTGCACGCCTCCCCTCCTCCCGCGGCCTCGCTGCACAAGACTTTCTTCTTTCTCTCACCCCTTTTCTGTCCACCTCTCTAATGCAAACAAAAGTTAACCAGTATCCTCAACCATTCATCCCTTTCTGTTAAACTCCGGAACTTCCTGCCTGCTTTTGTATTTCCACCTTCCTATGACTTGAATTCCTTTAAGAGGGAGGTTTCAAGATACTTGAAGATCCTTCAATTTTTGACTACCGCTTTGGACCCTTTTTGGGGACGCATTTTTTTTTATTTATTGGATTTTTGTTGCCCTTGGCCAGTGTTCCTCCCACAATAAAAAAAGAAAAAAAATCCATTAAAAAACAAGTGTAATATTGGTAGCTTGCATCAGTGCACACTTAAATTCTAAATTCAGTTACGCAGTTTCCCAGTATTTTTGTAATTACCCAATTTTTCAGCTTTTTCGTAGCTGCATATGCACTTAAATGAACAAATGGACAAAAAAAAAAGGAACAGAAGCAATAAAAAAACTTGGGTGACAACCTTCACGCTCCTTTAAGCATTCCTAAATGTTACTTAAACGACTGTCCGGAGATGATGCACACCACTTCCAAGAATAAAACAAAAAAAAATAAAAAATAAATAAATAAAATAAAAAATAAAACTAAGTGGCAGAGTCTTCTGAACTCTTTGGGAACTCAAATTGCTTATTTACCAGCATCACAACCAGCCAACAAGTCTGACAGTGAGAGAAATTATGTTGCAAGTGAGTACACTGGGCACCACCACCACTACCACTGGTGCACTGGAGGGTCTTGGGTCTTCCAACGCTCCGTTGAAGTTCTCTTGAATGGTGTCCGCTTCTGGTTAAGATTCACCAGAACAGGTCCAAGGATTGTCCCAGGACTAATGCGTCACCTGCAAGAAAAAAAAAAGTTACAAGTCTGGACAAAACAAAAAGGCTAAATAAATCATGCCCACACGTGACAGTATTGAATACATTCTCTTTATTTACCTCACTTTTTTGCTGATCCTTTCATTAAGATCATTAACATGGCAACAGTCTAATTATCATCTACATAGCACTAAGATATCATACCTGTCATGAATATCTTACCTTACGCATACTTGTTAACCACTCCCTTGCTTATCCTCTGAAAGGGGCTTGTACGAAGGCGACCTGAAACTTTTTTTTCGTTTTTTGGTATATGCAACATTGACCATTTTTTTTCATTATGCAGTCCTGAATACCTGCGGTTTTACATGCCGTGACACGCGTATAACAACTCCCCCCCTCGCCCCAGAGTTTTCTGAGGTATCCGGCTTTCTTTAGTCATCCTGTGAATATCTACGATTCTCTCACTACGTACAGCTACAGAAAATTTTTGCTATAACTGATATTTCCCTAAATTATTTACGAATATTTATTTTTTTGTAAATCCAATAATCAATATTTTTTAAACACTAGAACACTTTTTTTTTTTACTTAGAAATATAGCGAAATACAATAATATTCTCAGCCCTTCGTCCCCCGGGGATCACTAAGCGTGACATGAATTGGCCTATGTATAAAACCAATCCGTAACTGAAAAATACTTCAGCATATAGCCTGAAGTATATATCCTGTGAATTTGAAGTCCCTAGCTGTATTAGGTATATTACCCCAACTGCATTAGGTAAATTACACTAAATTTTTAAGCTTTACGTAACACGGATCTCAACCTTATAAAACTCATCTCCGTCGCCATTTGTTACACATATATGGGCTATTACAGCTTATGAGACGGAGGAGAGGAAGAATTCTTACTCTGATATCGAGATCTCGTTAAATTTGATTTTCGGCAAATTTAAAATCTTCATTTTTTCACTGAACTTATCATTTACAATTACATAAAATCATTTACAATTACATAAAACTAGATACTAGGATTTACTCTATTCTTACTTATTAAAATGTTTTGAATTTGAGAAAATAACCATAAACACTGGAGTAGTAGTTAATACAATCAATTTAAAATAAAAAAAAACTAAGATACGATTTATTCTATCCTTCCTGATTAAAATCAATTTTATAGAAACTTGTCCATAAATAAGGGAGACAAATACATTCAAGCAATTTAACATGGGATTCGCGACACATTCAAGCAATTTAACATGGGATTCGCGAGTTTACCATCTCCCTGAAAATTAAACAACCTTCCTGTCCTGAACCTGAAGACGTCCTGCACGCCTTGAAGTGTTGCCCTCAATCCTACACTTACCAGAATCGTCACCATTCACCCTACACCCACTGGCCTTTCTTTTAGATCTTACGCATTATGTATCCACGTAATACGAGTTATACATCTCCACGTAATACGATTTATATATATTTATCTCCAGACACTTAAGCGCTTTCGTCATTTCCTTGCCTATCAAAATTTCCCAGACTTCCTTACCGCAGCATTACCCTGCTCACCATCCCTGCAGCATCAATTATTATATCGTTTTCCATATAAAATTTCCCAATGTTTCGTATCCGACACCTACATCACTGGGACATTCATAGCCATACAACATTAGCCTGAACCATGCAAGGAATAATTGCCTAACGCATGGATAGGAAAGTCATCAAATACCGTCTACTAACTAAATAAGAACCAAGTAAACACCAACATCCTACTTTATTGTGGAAGACTGTTCCTCTACCAACACTCGGGATACTTCTCTAGATTTAGGTGTCCTTTAAATAGCAGCAATCTTTGCGTTGCCTCAAGGGTCCGTGACTGCGGGGCGATTACACCAGGGCGCCGTGAAGTTCCCAGTGCCTGGAGGAGTAATGCGGTACACAGCGGGACATACCAACACCGGCAAGAAAAGTTGAAAGTTGACCTACATCTTCCTCTTATCGGCACTTCATCGCACCTGAGAAACCTCAGCAGTTACCCCTCTTACTCTTCATCCTCTCCCTTTCATGGTGTCGAGCAGTACTGAACTCCCCCTATCTCCCCCACATCTCACGGGATCAAAAGGAACAGTACTCCACTCGCCCTTCCCCCTCCCTGAACCACCCGGGACAGCTACTCGTTCACCTAGGTGGTTTAGCGCGGCAAAGGCGATCACGTTCCCCGATTTCCTACCATTCTTACTTTTTGCCAGTCACCGATGTTACAGTTCTGAATCTATTACTCGGATCGTGGATTAAACAATGGTCACACCCGATATAAACTCACACCCGATATAAACTTTCTCCATTACTTGATACCCCCGCTATGATACAAAAGAATTAACTACGGAACAACCTCCAAGACAACTTCCACACAAACAAGGACAACAGCACGAAGCCTTACTTTATCAATCCCAAACGAAAAGATACTACCCTTAAACCACAAAGCCTTTACGTTGCCCACGTCGTTGAGTCGATTACTTTACATTCCAATACTCACCATAGTTTCCCCACAAATCGTGATATTACAAGAGTGAGCAACAACCATTAAACCACAAACCATGATATTACAAGAGTGAGCAACAACCATTAAACCACAAATCGTGATATTATAAGAGATTAAGCATGAGCCATTAAACGAGCTCATTAAGTAAACAAGTCCAAACATTTTACAAGCATCAGCCATTAAACTAGCTCATTAAGTAAACAAGTCCAAACATTTTACCAAGTGTTCCACCACTAACCAGACCTTCAAACATTTCTAACTCAACGAACCACGCAAAAACACACAGCCTTACGGAACATTAATCCACGCAAGTAAACAGCCTCACGGAGCATCAAACCACCCAAATCAACACATACCCTCACATTTTAACAGTGCTCCACCCGTAACCACCCTCAAATTTTTCTCAGATGGGATGAATTAAAGCACTATTCACTACACCTGAATAACCAAGGAACCTAAAAATCAATATAAACAAGGAACCTAAAAATCAATATAAACACCTTAGCAAGATCAAGGACTGCCTCTAGAACACGCCGCTAGACTGACGGACACCAACCTACAACCACACAACGCACAGCTACAGACACGGTAACAGAACAAATGCGCAAACACAGAAGCCTACAACCACAGACAAAAACACCCACCACACAAACATACGCACACCTACAGAAGTTAACGAACACAACCACAAAAAAAAAAAAAAAAAAATCAAACACGCACTAACACATACACTACTCACCATACGGAAAATTAAAACCACAAATCTCAAAACCACCAACTCACCCTCCTCACCAGCCACCTTCCTGCTTGGCGTCCGGGGAAGAACTAAGGCACACCGCGGAAGCCTAAAACGAAGAAAACAGCCAGCCGGTAACAGCCACCCTTCACACCATCCCTAACTATTCTTACCCAATTACCTTGCTTTCCTTCCCGCTCTTCCTAGCTCCTCACTACCACCCTCTTCAACTACCGTGCCTAGTTCTTCGCTTGTTACGAGTTGTTGGAGTATCTAGTCCAATCTGTCGTTATTTTATATGTAGAAGAAAAGAGCAGAGAAATTACTCAGCCCAGTTACTTGTTTATGATGGTTAGATGAGTGTTTACATATATAATCTCTCGTAACTACATAGAAGAAATAATAAAGGAGGAACAAGTGTAATTAGATCATATATCCTTTACGAGGCTGTTTGTTATAAGCTAGTTTAAACTGATAGATGTAAAATGAATGGTTAAATTATCATGAGAACACTAGAAATAAAGATGAATAAATTGATAGATAACTTAGAAACATAAGGAACAATATGGGCATAATGAAGAATAGGAAGAAACTGAGATAAGAACGTAAGGAAATAAGAACATAAAGAACAAGAACATGAGACAAAAAATAAAGAAATGAAAAGAAAAGGAAATAAGAAATAACAAGAAGAGCATAACAAAGAATAAGAAGAAACAGAGATAAGAACGTAAGGAATTAAGAACATAAAGAATAAGAAGAGATAAAAAAATAAGAAAAAAGGAAATAAAGAACAACAACAACATGAGATAAGAACAAAGAACAATAAAAAAATAACAAAAGAACATAAGGAGATAAAAGTGTAATAACCCAAATTTAAATGGCCATGCAAGACTTAGGTACTTAAAATTGTTCTACTTCCACGTCACGTCACCGGATGGTTAAGGATGAAAATAAAGGCAGAATTGATATATGTTTTGGGTTTAATTTGTAAGTCTGCACCGTGGAGGGAAAAGAGAAGAGTGATAAGGAGATACATTTGCATCCCTGCCATTACGAGGGATTTAAAGACCAACAGATTACAGGTAGGAAAGTTAATTAGATAGGTTAGAAGTGCCGACGTGTTAAAGGATATGGAAAGAAATGGATGAATAAATAGATAGGTAGACAAATAAATTAATATATACTCGCGTTAAAATGTCGACATATTAGATTAAATATAAAGAAAAGAAAAGAAACCCTGAGATAAATGAACAGATGAACAGATTATATTGTTAAAAAATAATAATGAAAAAAAAAAAATATAAAAACAGATAATTAGATAAATAGATGATTACAAAGTCAACAAAACAACGCAATAACACACACACACACACACACACACACACACACACACACACACACACACACACACACACACACTAAACAAAAATCAACACTAGCACATTAAAACAACACTGAATCCCTAAAACAAGAAAGAAAAACAAACATACAAACAAACAAGAAAACACCATCACCATTAATCACCTCTCAAACCTTCTAAAACCACTAAACACCCTTATTTATTTTTCCAAACTACCTAAACTACCCAACAAATCACCATTCTCACCAAACATACCCATCTAACAACCTCTCTCACTAAAAACCCATACGTAACTACCCAATTACCAACTATAAAAATCTTCCTCTCAGACACTCATTCTCCCGTAACGAGCGGAGGGACACATGTCAGGCTGGTACTCTGGCAAGATGGTGGTGGTGGAGACAGCAGGTCTCTCAGCCTGGATGGAGGAAGACAAGGAAGAGGACGAGGATGAGTTAGAAATGCAAGACACATTTCCGCTCTTCCTCTCCGCCTCCACCTCGGGACTGTGGCTTTGGTAGACTGAAATATACCCACTCATGCTCCTCAATCGCATCCGGTAGACAAAATCGAGGAGGTGTAGTGAGTTTTTACGGGTTACTGTGTCTATTTCAACAATGACCAGGTAGGAGAAGAGCTTGGCCTGGTGTGGCGAGCGGCGGCGGAAGAATGACAGCTTCTTCAGGCCCAGATCGTCGTCAATGTTGCAGTAGATGAACAAAGCGCCTGTCCACTCCTTCCAGGCCTTCTCCATTTTCTGTAGTGGGAGAAAACGAGGTGTGAATTGACTGGTGGTGGTGGTGGTGGTGGTGGTGGTTTGTGATGCGATGTGTTTTGTGAGTGAGTAAATGAGTTGAGTGAGTGAATGAGTGAGTATAAACTGCCTAATTGATTATCTAACTAGCAATATAATGTGTGTGTGTGTGTGTGTGTGTGTGTGTGTAATGGGATGTGTTGATGTTTCTGGTGTGGGTGATAAGCAGTGTGATGAAATGGGATGGAAATGAGATTAGATTAAAAAATCAAAGTGACGAATTATGAGATTTAAACGTAATGACGGGAAATGCAAAGAAAATTAAAGGAAATACTGGAAAGATAAGTAAAAGAGACAAAATTAAGCAAAAAAAAAAAAAAAGAAAACTGAACACACACACACACACACACACACTTAGCTCGAGAGTCAATACGTGACAAAATTATTAGATAAAGGTTCAGTTAAGAAGTTGAGTATTTACATGATGTTACGAAACACACACACACACACACACACACACACACACACACATTGTCAGTTAATTATCACTTCGACATTTCGATCACCAATTAGATAGTATAGTTATAAAAAAAAAAAACATTATCTATATGTTAGGTAAGATTATTCATTAAGCGCTGTCCCCCCTAACACACACACACACACACACACACACACACACACACCTCGTTAAGCTCCCCGTCCAGCGTCATGAAGCCCAGCACGATGTAGCACCGCGCCCACTGGGAAGGGTCGCTCGGGCAGGTCACCAGCAGCTCAGGGGTCCACGCCACCACCTCCTCGTACTCACCTGGGGGAGGAGGAGACATGGGGAGGAGCTGTACTGGTAGTGGTGGTGATGGTGATCGTAGTGATTATAGGGAGGAGGAGGAGGAGGAAGAGGTGGGAAAGAATATAATACGAAGAGAATAAGTAGAAGGGAGAATAAATGAATAAATGAAGATGAGGAAGGGGAAGACGAGACAAAAGAAAATAAAGAACAAGAACAAGAAACATAAAAGGAAAAAACAACAACAACAAAAACACGAAATAAGGAAACAAGGACTAAAAACAAGGATTAACACTTAAAACACTTTACAATGAAACACTTATTAA
>NC_087175.1:3882500-3902500 GCF_035594125.1 Scylla paramamosain | reverse complement strand
AGCGATGTTGGAAGGATGGGAAGAAGGGAGAAAATTGAGCAAGAATAAGAAAATGAGAGAAATAGATAACAGAAGAAGTAAGAAAGCAGATAGAGTAAACATGAAAGAATGGGAAGAAAGAAAAAAAAAAAGATGAATAAGAGGAAAGAGATGAAACTATAAAAATAATGCTAATGAGAGAATAGAAGAGGGAAGCAGAAGAAAATAAATAATAAAGTTTGAAAAGAGAAAAGGCTAGAGAAACTAATGACGATAAGAAAGGTTAGAATAAAGAGAGGAAACGAGAGAAAACGGGAGAAAAGAAGAATAAGGAAGAGATAACTAGCACATAAAATAGAGGAAGTAAGAAAGAAATAAAAAAACAAACAAACAGAGATGAAAGAAAACGAAGTGAATATTATAGGAGAGATAAAGAAGAAAGGAGGGAGACAAAGAAAATGGAAGAACAGAAGGAGATAGTAAAGAGGAGAGAAAAGCAATGTATTATGATTAAAGAAGAAGGAAAAGGACAGAGAGAGAGAGAGAGAGAGAGAGAGAGAGAGAGAGAGAGAGAGAGAGAGAGAGAGAGAATTAGTAAGAGTGTAAAAGGGGACATGAACTGTTTGTAGAGGATAAGTGAGAGTGAAGCGAGAGAGAGAGAGGGAGAGGGGGAGAGAGGGAGAGAGAGAGAGGGAGGGAGAGGGAGGAGAGGGGAGAGAGAGAGAGAGAGAGAGAGAGAGAGAGAGAGAGAGAGAGAGAGAGAGAGAGAGAGAGAGAGAGAGAGAGACCTGAGTAACGCCTTGTAATGACAGTGAAGGTGTTAGTCCCGTCCTTGCGGCTACAAATCTCTCTCTCTCTCTCTCTCTCTCTCTCTCTCTCTCTCTCTCTCTCTCTCTCTCTCTCTCTCTCATTGTCAAGTCTTCTTTTTGCACCCCACAAGGTTAGAAATAAATGAAAAGAAGAAGAAGAAGAAGAAGAAGAAGAAGAAAAAAAGAAGAGGAAGAGCAAGAACAAGAACAAGAACAACAAAAAGAAAACATAAAAATAACAAAACAAAAACAAACAAAACAAACAGAAGCAAGACAAAACAAAACATTATAAATAAGAAAGAAAAAAAGAAAAATTGAAAACCTCAATTACATAGCTAAAACTACCTCCCCCCTCCCCCCCCTCTCTCTCTCTCTCTCTCTCTCTCTCTCTCTTACCACCAATCTCCAAGCCCTTGAGAAGCACGCCGGAGGAAAGGAGCGGGTTCTCAACTAGTTTGCCGAGCCACGCCAGGTACTGCTTGCCCCGCACCTCTCGCTCCGGCAGCTGCAGGCTCGGCAGGCGGCGGAAACGTACGTGGGGCCTCTGCTTGACTGGCGCCGTGTGCAGGATGAAGGAGATCACATACACGCCCTTGCCTTGCTCCTCCTGTTGGGGTTGTGAGGGATGGAGGGCTGTTAGTGGTGGTGGTGGTGGTGTTACTGCTACTGCTGCTACTGCTACTACTAGTCTTCGTCCTCTTCATCCTTTTTCGTCTCTTTCTTCAGATGATGTAGATGGTCTTCTCTTGCTCCTCCTGTTTGGGGTTATGAGGGAGGGATAAAGGGGTGTGTGTTGGTGGTGGTGGTGGTGGTATTACTGATATTGTTAGTGTTGCTACTACTACTACTACTACTACTGCTACTACTACTACTTTTCCTCCTCCGTGTCTTTCTTCTCCTCCTTCTCTTCTTTTTTCCTCCTCCTCCTCCTCCTCCTCCTCCTCCTCCTCCTACCTACTACTACTACTATTGGTACAACAACAACAACAACAACAACAACGATAACATCTACTACTATTACTACTATTGTTCTTCGTTTTCCTTTTCGTCCTTTTCTCGACTCTTTCTCCTCCTTCTCCTTCTACTACAACTTACTAATACGTACAACAACAACAACAACAACAACAACGATTACTACTACTGCAACTACAACCACAATTTCATCCCCTCACCTGATCCTGGAAATTGGCGGGTCTTGGTCCTGGACAGCAGCGTGGGACAGACGGGGTCCAGATAGAGGGCGCCAGCGAGGCCTTTCTCCGCGTGATGAGCATCTCCACCAGGCTGTTGATGCGGGAGCTCCTCGGGGTGGCCACAGTCTTGATCTTGTTCCAGTTCTCCGTTGAAGACACGCTGGAAGACCTCGAAAAGTCCTCCCTCTTCCGCTGCGCTGCGATGTTGTTAAGCCTCTGGATGTCTTCGGCAGTCGGAACAGTCGAAGATGTTGGGAACGTTTGGCTTAGCGGGATGAACATATTAGGGCTGGTTCTGGTGGGTGTGGTTCTCGTGGGGCTGGTTCTCGGGGGCGTGGTTCTGATTGGGGAGAGCTCAGGTTCTGCCAGTGAGTTCCTCTTAGCACTGTCTACGAAGAGGTTGCGCTGCGTGGCCCTAGACAACTCCTGGTCCAGTCTGCGGGTCATCTCCATATCCCTGCTGCCCTGGTCCTCGAATCTGTGGTCCTGGTCACGCGATAAACTGAAGCTGGCGGCCACTGAACCACTCCGGCGATCCAGACTCCTGCGGGCGGCCATTCTCTGCTCCCCGGTGCTTCTAAATGCCTCTCGCCTTTCCTTCGTGGTTCTGGTGTCTTGTCTCTCCAGCGTGGCGGTCCTCGAGTCATTACGCGTCTGGAGCGGTATAGCATCCTCAGTGGAGTCCTTTATGTCCCCTAAGGCGTCCACTTGGTCCTGCAGGAATGTTACGGAGCTTTTTCTTCCCTCAGAGCGTGGCGTGGTGATGCTCCCAGTGCTGCCGCGTCTCGCCTGGTCCTTCACCGAGCGGCGCCTGAGAGAGACCTTGAAATTTACCAGTTTCTTCTTCCTGAAATGCTGCGGGCAGGCGGGCGGCGTGAGTTCTTGCTTGAGGCGGCGGTGAGTCCCTAAGTCCATGATGTTCCGGTCCTCTGCCGTCATGTGAGGGTCCATTGTGAGGCTGTGAGGTGGTGACGCTGTGTGTGTGTGTGTGTGTGTGTGTGTGTGTGTGTGTGTAGCTCTGGGTGTGGATGTGAGGGTTGGGGTTGCTGGTGGTTGTGGTTCCGAATTGGTGGTTTATTGGTCTTTTGTTGTTGTTGTTGTTGTTGTTGTTTTCTACGTTTTTTTTACTTTTACAAACACTTTCTTCGTTCTTTTTTCGGGGGTTCTTGTTCGTTTTTCTTTTGCTTTCTACGTCTTTTCGTGTTTTCGATGTCTTTTTTTTTTATATATTTTTATATATATTTTCTTCTTTTTTTGTTTTCAGTGTCTATTCTCTTCGTTTCTTCCTTTCTTCTTTTCTCTCTCAACTTCTCATTGTTATCCTTTCCTGAAACGAAAGAAAAGAAAATTATTCCAAACTCTTTCAGATTATTTTTTTCCTATTTTTTCCAATTCTCTTTTCCTTTGTCTTCCTATTTTTTTTTCATTTTTTTTGTCTTATAATATCATCTCTCTCTCTCTCTCTCTCTCTCTCTCTCTCTCTCTCTCTCTCTCTCTCTCTCTCTCTCTCTCTCTCTCTCTCTCATCCTTCATTCATCCATTCCCTCTTCTCCCTTTCTTTTCCTCTTCTTCCATTCTTTTATTATCTTCTCTATTTCATGACTTCTTAATCTCCTTCCTCCTCCCTCCTAATCTTCTTCCAATCATCCGTTATTCTCCTCCTCCTCTTTTTCTCCTCTTTCTCGTCTCCTCCCTCTCTAATATCACTTTCTTTTACTCTTTCTATCTTGCTTCTTTTCCACTCTTTCTCTTCTCTCTTTTGTCTCCTCCTCCTTTTGTCCTCTTTCTTTTTTTTCTCCTCTTCTCTCTTTTATATGTTTTCTCTCTCTCTTTCTTCTTCTCTTCCTCTATCACCTTTTTTTTCTGCCTTGTTTCTTTTTCATTCCCACTCTTCTCCGTTTTATTTGTCTTCTCTTCCTCCTCCTCCTCCTCCTTCTTCTCTATCATCTTTTTTACCATTTCTGCCTTGGTTCTTTTTCATTCCTCCTCTTCTCTCCTTTTCATGTATCCTCCTCCTCCTCCTCCTCCTCCTCCTCCTACTGCTGCTGTTTATGGGAAGCTATACAAATTAAGCACACTAAATAAGGCAGCAAAGGGTCACGTATGTATGTATGTATGTATGTACTAAACGGAGCTTCCCATTTTCTTTCGTCAGTAACTTAATTATTACGTCTTATTATTTACGTGCGTAGGATATTCACGCTATGGTTATGTAGTACAGCGCCCTACACCCCCCCCTCCCCTCCCCCGCCCTCCTTGCCCTTGTTTGTTTGCTTGCTTGTTTGTTTGTTTGTGTGTGTGTGTGTGTGTGTGTGTGTGTGTGTGTGTGTGTGTGTGTGTGTGTGTGTGTGTGTGTGAGCAGCTTTACAGTGGATGAATATTTAGTGCACACATACATACATACATACATACATACATACATACATACACACTTAAGTACATGTTGCGACCTGGTTTTTGGATGTATGTACGAGTGTGTAAGCTACTACTTCTACTACTACTACTACCACACACACACACACACACACACACACACACACACACACACACACACTTCTTATTTTTAAATCTTCTTCTATATCTACCAGTTTTAGAAAATATCACAACATAAGAAGAAAAAGAAGAAGAAGAAAAAGGAGGAAAAAAAAGAAGAAGAGAGAAGAGGAGGAGTAATAAGAAGCAGGAAAAAGTACAATTCCAATTTTTAAACGCTAAATATCAATGGTTACTAAATCATTAGATGAATAAATTGAACAAAACTCTAAATAAAAAAAAAATAAAAAAAAACAAGCAAAAATTTATCAGTATATCAAAGTGACAGATGGACAGATAGACCGATAGATAGATAGATAGATAGACAATCAGACATTTATAGCTATATTTAAAAATTTAGTTCAATTAAAAAGCAAAGCAAAGCAAAACAAAACAAGGAAAAAAAAAAAGACGGCAAGATAAATAGAAAGAAAACACACACACACACACACACACACACACACACACACACACACACACACACATACACACACAAGAAAAAAGAAAACTAAAGGAGAAACAACAAAAATACTAAGAACACACACACACAAAAAAAAGATTATCACTTATTTTCTACATACAATTGAAAAAAAACAAACAAAAAAAAACACGGTAACAATCTCCTCATTCACACACACACTCACTTGAGAAAAAAAAAACGGAGAAGTAAACTAACCAAACACGAAGAAAAAACACACACAAACACACACAACACTAACTTGGGTTCGTCAAAGAAGAGAGAGAAAGAGAACGGACGCGCAACCTCCCGATTCGAGCTTCTGAGAGAAACTGAACCAGGTTTCTGTATAAGGCTTCAGTTTGAGGGAGGAGGAGGAGGAGGAGGAGGAGGATCATAATGGAGAACAAGCTGCGTAGTCGAGAGAGAGAGAGAGAGAGAGAGAGAGAGAGAGAGAGAGAGAAGCTTTAGTAGTCATTCAATTTGTTTCACTAATTCCAGGTCACATTTGGTCACGCGGAAAGAAAAGGAGAAATACAATAGAGTGACACACACACACACACACACACACACACACACACACACTGACAGATGAACTAACTGGCTGATTAACTGGTTGACAATGCAATCAAGTAGGTAACTAACTGATTAACTCACGTAAAAATAAACTAGATGAGTAAATGAATACTTATCTAACTAACAAGCTAACTAGTCAACGAGGGACCATTAACTACTCAAACCTAACATGACGATCAAACGAATTATCTAACCAAATAAAAAAAAAAAAATGATACAATTGATTAATTTAACCTAATAAGTAAACACAATCAACTACCCAGTTAAGTAACAAACTAAACAGAAGAAGATAAAAAACAATTAAAAGTAAAAAAAAAAATAAATAAAATAAATAAATAAATAAATAGAAATGGACCCAATCTTCACCACCACCATCACTGCCACCACCACCACCACCACCACCACAGATAAGAACAGGTGCAGGTAAGCCTTATATAAACAGGTGAGGCGTTTGATTCAGTAATTAGCTTATCAAACCTCGTCACGGTGAGTCTATAGGAGTACGGCTTCCTCCTCTTCCTCCTCCTCCTCTTTCTCTTCTTCCTCTTCCTTCTTTTCTACTTCCTCTTCCTTTCTAGTTCCTTATTATCTTCCTCTTCCTTCGTCAGTCTCTCTTCCACAATCACTTTCTCCTTCATTTCTATCTCTCTTTTCTCTCGTCTTCTTTGCTTTCCCTCTGATTTCTTCTTTTTCTTCGATTCTCTCTCTTCGCATTTTCTTCGCCTTCTTTCTTTTCCCTCTTTTTTTTTCACCTCTTATTCCTCCCATACCTTTTCCTTCTCTGCCTTCTTCTGATTTTCCCTCTCTTTTTTCTCCACTTTCATTTACTCTCTTTTTAGTGTTGGGTTTTTATTCTCTATAAAAAAAAAAGTGTCATAGAAAACGGAACGACTGACACTTCCCGCCAATCACAGTTTGTTGGCTTTCAAATTCAGCCAATGGAGAGCTCGTTTCTCGCCAGGTTAAATGAAATGGGGGTTAAACTACAACTTGTTATTTATTTATATATATTTTTTACACACTAGGTGAAGTCGAAAAAAAAAATAACGCGAAAACAAACCCATGAAATCAATAAGAAGGAACGGGAAAGAAATTAGAATATAATAGGTTTGAATAAGAAATACAAACTTTCTCTAGTCAGTTAGAAGTAAAACTCCCCCACGTCGGGAATTTCCAGCCTTCCAACCTCGTCCATTTCACGATCCACAAGAAGACAGGGAGTGGTATTGACGACGTCTACACAGCTACATATTTTACGGCATTGCCAAGCTTTGTGGCGTCTCATCTCATGTATTCTTAAAATGTACTGACGGGAGCTGTTGGGGGTTTTTGAAGACGATTCCATGATAGTTTAACGAAGATTCTACAACGTCAGTCAGGTAAACATTCATGAGAACTCGCCTAATCATCTCTGTAGCCTTTGAAAGTAGTCATGTTGAGAGAGTGTTTGAAAATACAGGCACACGCACGTTTGTTCTAGCCAGAAGTCGTACATACATATCGTAGAGACATACAGAAATTCTCTCTCTCTCTCTCTCTCTCTCTCTCTCTCTCTCTCTCTCTCTCTCTCTCTCTCTCTCTCTCTCACAAACAGTCATAAAGTTACATAGATACAAAGGCCACAACAGACCTAGCGGTCCTCACGAGGTGGTGACCAGTCAAGATACGAGCACATAACACTACTGCCATTTACTAATTCAATGTCGTTAAATGCGTCATAGAACCGAACAGGAAAAGACCCTTCATATGCACCCAAGATCAAGGTAGATTATAGACTTGAGCTTCCTTGGTTCCTATCGCGCGCATTCTGACAACCCAGACACTTATTCTGCCTTTGCCTCCTTCCTGGCAGCCAGCTTGAGCGCCTGTGTCCTGACGAGCGGCCACAGGAGCAGGCTGACGGTGTTGGTGACGGTCAAGCAGGCGACGAGGGGGCGCGAGGCGAAGACATGCAGCAGATGACACAAGGGAAGCGACAGAAGGAGGCGCACTGGCTCAAGCTGCAGAGAGGCGCGGTGAGCCGTGAACAACCCGCCGAGGGAGCCGCCCGAAAGCAACACGTAGGCAAAGTGCAGGAGTCCCAGGCCCATGCTGACCGTCTGCAGGAGGAGGAGGAGTTAAGGTAGAGAGGGGAAGAATAAAGGAGGAGAAGGCATCAGCAGCAGACCCTATGGTCCTTACTGCGCTGTCCGTACATTAACTATTAGTGAAAAAAACAAAACAAAACAGAATAACAAAGTATAAGGCTCCTCCCCACCTACCCATCACCCCAGCAGAGGCTGCTATGAAAAGAGAGAGAGAGAGAGAGAGAGAGAGAGAGAGAGAGAGAGAGAGAGAGAGAGAGAGAGAGAGAGAGAGAGAGAGAGAGAGAGAGAGAACGCAACTATGTGGCACTGAAAAGCGGCAAGGAATCAAGGCAGATAGAGAAAAAAAGGTTGTAGGCTACGTCTGCTTTGTTTGGGAGGGAATGTGCTGATGCTTGGTCACAGTAATGTGTTGTGTGCATTGCGTAGGTGGAGGCACAGTGTGGATGTCTGAGTTGTGCAGCAGCCAAGCCTAGCGCTTTCCGGGGGGGCAGCAGTCAATCAGGCCCCAGCTCTGTTCGATCCACTGAATTAGCGCACTTTCTCTTTTAAGAGACGCTGTGCGCTAAGCCTGTAACACTGTCCCTTCGTACTTTCTCCACTGGTGATGCTGATAGTCGTCAGGGCCCTTTGTAAACAGAGCCCATCATAGGTCAGATCGAAAGCAGAAGTAATGACCATTAACTGAAGCTATCTGTGTGTACATGCATAATGTAATGTAGTGTATGTGTTGACATACAAGAATGGGATGGGGAAGCCTTGCCTGGCGCTTTCAAGGGAGGCAGCAGTCAATCAGGCCCCAGCTTTCATAGAACAACTGTAAGAGTGCGTTTCTTAATTATAGAGCGCTGCACGGTACATAGTTGCTCCCTGTAGCTGTGACCCCTGCCACCTCAAGCCCAGATGAGGTCACTAACTGACAGGACCCTTGACTTTCCACAGCCCTTCACAAGACGAGATTAATAATAGAAGAGGAGGAGGAAGAGGAGGAAGAGGAGGAGGAGGAGGAGGAGGAGGAGGAGGAGGAGGAGGAAAGAGGAGGAGGAATACTCACCGATATTCTGATGTTCATTTCAGTGATGCCAACAAAGAGGAGAAGACAGTGCAAGGTCACGTAGAGGCTTAACCAAGGGGGAGATTCGAAATGGTGCTTCTTCCTGCCGCGCACCTGACACACAAGAGAGCCACCATTAATACTCTCTCTCTCTCTCTCTCTCTCTCTCTCTCTCTCTCTCTCTCTCTCTCTCCTCTCTCTCAAATTCAATGAAAAAACTAACCAGTAACTTACAAAACAATGGAAAATATTAAAAAAAAAAAATTCGTTGAAGAAAAAACTTAGTTATATAAAAGAAGAAACTAAGATAATTACACTTAATCTCTCTCTCTCTCTCTCTCTCTCTCTCTCTCTCTCTCTCTCTCTCTCTCTCTCTCTCTCTCTCTCTCTCTCTCTCTCTCTCCCTTCTACCATCTCAAGAAAGAAAACGGACACATTTCAAGGGAAACTCGAGAGGACTCACGTCAGGGATATCATCGGGGTGTCCAAGGCGGGGCTGACCTGGGGACCACCCTGGGCCGTATATCAGAGTCCTCAGCTTGTCCCCGGGGGTCTTGGCGGCGGCGAAGCGCTCCCACAGCACCCGCCAGGGATCGACCTGAGTGCAAGAGAGAAAGAGAATGAGGGTACTTGAAAAGAGCATAACAACTATAACATATACAAAGACTACCACGCGATTCACAGTATTAATTACAGTATTATTATTATTATTATTATTATTATTAGTAGTAGTAGTAGTAGTAGTAGTAGTAGTAGTAGTAGTAGTAACTGGTCCATCTAAAAAAAATATTTTTTTTTTTAGCTTATAAATTTCCATCATTCTTGTTCTTTATTTTGGAATATATAAGAAGGAAGTTGAATGTTTCTAGTTAGGTGTTTTGCCTTTTGAAGTGGCCCCCTATCGTAGCTTTCCGTCCATTACTTCCCCGAGGCTGAGTGGTATTACACAATAACCTGACCAACGCTCAACAACTCAATTTATTTTTTTCGAGTCTCTCAAGAAAGGTTTACGTTCCTCACATGACCATGAGAGAAATGGGAAAATTCTAGCGCTAACAATTATTTTCCTGATGTTTATCCTGATGCATGTATTCTTCAATTTATTATCTATGTATATGCACACACACACACACACACACACACACACGAAATGCCTTACACATTACATTTCACATATTTGCACAAAGAAGCAGTCGTTTTACTTTGAGCTGTGATGAAATAGAACACAACTCAAGCCGTTTCATACACCGGGGCGTCACGAAGGGACCATCAGACCGAGGCCTGGTACTGATAAGGGACTGTGTACAAACCCAATGCTAGTGCATGACGGAAACGTTCTCAAACATTTTCCCATATCCTGAGGTATATTTCAGGTGAATTTCATGTCCCAAGCAGCAACAGGTAGAGCACAACGGCAATTTCAGCTTTGTTGCATGATTTCTCAAAATTAAGCGTTTTGCTACTTAAAAGATATTTCCTTCTTTATGTTTTTTCTTATACTGGAGGATTATGAATCTATGGTAAATGAAAGACTACTATCAACATTTTTTGTTTGAAGTTGATATTAATTTTTGAAAAATACTTCTAAGTAGAAGAAATCATCAAATAATGGATTCTTTTTTCTTTTTTTTTACTGTTATATGAAGAACAAAATATGTTTTCAGCCATTCATCTTGTATCCTTCGCGAGTGAAATGGTTTTTAAATGAACGCAATCGGTCAAGAAATAAAGGAGACAAAAAGAGCACATGCAATATAACACGGAATTGACACATTTCACAACCTTCCTTGAGCATGAAATACTACTACCGCTAATTACAACAGGAGACAGGACTACCCTGGGCAGCACCAGCACCAGTAGTGGTGATGGAAGACGTAGCAAGAGTGGCAACAGTAATGGTTACCTCAAGACCAATGAAGTGGTTGTTGTCCTTTTGGTCAATAACTCCAAACACGAGTTCCTCATCCTCCCTCTCCTCGGCGAACGTTCCAAACAAGCGGTCCCAGACGATCAGGAACGCCCCGTAGTTCTTGTCGATACAGTACTTGTTAGCTCCTGCAGGAAGGCGAGGCGAGAGGGAGTGGTGTGATGTGAGGGTGTAAGAATTTGTAATGTGTATAGAAATATGTATGAATAAGGTATAAAAATTAACATTTTAACAATTTTTTCGTCCGGTTCTCTTGTTCCATCAGGACCAGGACACTGCCTCCTGAGGGCCTGTCCACACCAGGAAACATATCTGGAAACAAAGTTTGCAAAGCAGGTGAGGCGAGTACCGTGGTGGACGCGATGGTGACTCGGGGTTACGAAGACGAACTCGATGAAGTGCCCAAGGACAGGGATGATCTTGTGCATCTTGGGCCACAAGTTGCTGTGAGTCCAGACTGTGAACATTAAATTCAGCTGGCCGTGAATGATGAAGAGAGGAGGAGGCACACCCAGGAAGGCGAGGGGAAGGTAGTACACCCATCTGAGGATTGAAGAAAGAACAACAGGGAATTTTAAGAGAATGTTACGCAGACTTACGGACAGGGATGACAGGTGGACATAAGTCGGTAGTATGGGTTATAGCAGAGATTGACACGTGTATACAACTGCTATTATTGCTAGTACTACTAATACTATTACCTACCTACCTATAACAACAACTTTTACTGACTACTACAACAACTACTACTACTACTACTACTACTACTACTACTATTACTACTACTACTAATACTACTGCTGCTGCTACTGCTACTACTAGTACTTCTAATGTCAATTAGTTACTTGAAGGGCAGCATGGAGATCGATATCCGAGCAGCAACTGCCGTGTTGAGATCCTCACAGCTGTGGTGCAAGTAATGGGCTGCCCACATGAACGAGATCTCTGCGGGTGAGGGAAAGGTTGTTGGGAGGAAGGGAAGTGGTTAGGGTAGTGGTTAGACTAAGGTGAAGTGGTTAAGAAATAGTCTGAGAGAAAGAAAGTAGCAAGGAAGTAACTGGAGAAAAAGAAAGTAATCAGAAAGCATTTAGAGTTGTTAGGAAGGAGTAATACAGTAATTAGAAAATGAAGAATATTTACTGAATACCAAGCAGTAACAGAAGTTAGACAGAAAAATTTTTAATGTAGTTAAAAATGATACGAAAGAAATGAATTCTCTCTCTGAATTAACACTTACTTCACTGGCAAAAAATGTTATTTCACACATACACACACACACTCACACACACTTGTTGTACGTCACAGTAGTCTGCGGAAAGGCGGAGCAGCTGCTGTCACACTTGGTGATGCCTGATTACTATAACAATAAAGAATGGTGGAGACGTCTCTCTCTCTCTCTCTCTCTCTCTCTCTCTCTCTCTCTCTCTCTCTCTCTCTCTCTCTCTCTCTCTCTCTCTCTCTCTCTCTCTCTTTTTCTCTCTCACACACATACACACACACACACACACACACACTCACCATGCACCATCCTGTGCCACCAGTACGTGCACAGATCCACGCCAATCACGCACAGCACGTAGGTGGTGAGGGAGTCGAAGGGCAGGCTGAGAAGGCGGTGGTTGTAGTAGATCCAAATGTAGGCCGTCAGCTCCATGCCGCGGGCCACGAACCTAGGAGCAAGGGAGTTTTGGGGTGTGCGTGAGTGTGAATGTGTGTGTGTGTGTTTATTTGTTTGATATAAGTGTGTATTTGTTCTCTCTCTCTCTCTCTCTCTCTCTCTCTCTCTCTCTCTCTCTCTCTCTCTCTCTCTCTCTCTCTCTCTCTCTCTCTCACTCACTTCGTGGCCGCCTCAGTAGTGTATCCCAGAGTGAAGTTAACGAGAACAACATTGAGGCGAAAATTCTTGTCGCCCAGCACTGCCATCACCACCAGGTCGAGGAATATAAACAGCAGGAAGTAAGGCCGCGTCTGTCACGGAGGAGACGTATGGTAGAAACACCTTCCAGGGGCTCAACCCTCTCGTAAGATTCGTGTGAGAGAAGGAGAAGAAAGAAGAAGAAAGTAAAAGAAGAAAGAATAAGAACAATAATAATAATAATAATAATAATAATAATAATAATAATAATAATAATAATAATAATAATAAGAAGAAGAAGAAGAAGAAGAAGAAAGAAGAAAGAAGAATTAGCATTAAGTTAGGTAAGGCTACGTTAGGTTAGACATGGTAAGGCAGAGGTAAAGTAAGGTTAGCTTAGTGTAGATAAAGCAAAGTTAAGTTGGGTAAGGTAACGTAAACCTTGATTAGGTAAGGTTACGAGTATGTCAGGTTCAGTAAGGCACGACGAGGTAACATGAGGTGAGGTTAGGTAAGGTAAAATCAGTAAGGTTAATAAGGTTAGGCTAAGCTCAGTAAGGTTCGGTAAGATAATGTTAATTGAGGTAAGGTAGGGAAAAACTAAATTAAGAAAGGTTAAGTTCCATAGGGCTCAGTGAGGTAACGTTATGTTAGGTTAGATAAGGTGAGGTAAGGTTCAGTATGGCTCAGTGAGGTAGCGTGAGGTGAGGCGAGGTAGGGAAGGGTGTGCCAAGGCAAAGTATAGTAAGGACAGGACATACTCACCCACAACAGCACGTCCGGCACATCCTTGATACTGTGCACGTAGATCTCTTGAGGCGTGAGACCATACATCATCGCACGCAGACCGAACAAGGTGGTATTTCCTGCTGCGGCCATTGCTGAGCGAGTGAGCGAGTGAGCAGAGTGATATAGCAAGCAAGACTCACAAACTCAACTTCTCAGAATGGAAGACGAGGACAGAGTGTAACGAGAGCAAGTGAATCTCTGTGGCGCGTCCCCTCTGGTCTTATACGATGCTCGTGACGTGAGGGACGCGCCTTATCACCGACAGACGGAGCTGCTGTCCGTCTGTATCGCGTGTATTACAGTGTAGACGACTATGATGAGAGAGAGAGAGAGAGAGAGAGAGAGAGAGAGAGAGAGAGAGAGAGAGAGAGAGAGAGAGAGAGAGAGTCAACATCACATAAATAAAATTTGTACACCGAAGCATTCGTATACACATACATACATACACCATACACATGCGTATGGACATATATCGGGTTGGGAAAGCAATTAGAGTGCTAGTCTGCCACGTCGAAGCTTTGTGGCCAAGACGTGCTGTGCTGCCTTACACTTCATGAGCAGGACTACAAATAAATCATACAGAAACATTGCTATCGTGTAAGACGTTTGCCGCGCACAATGACGCTTTTTTTTATTTTATTTATTTATTTTTTTATGTAGGAGGGACACTGGTTGGTCACTCATGAATAAACTAAAACAAAAGAGTCGAGTCACACACGTCACAAGGAGGACGTCCCAGAGGCCAAAGGTTATTCTTACATTATTCCACTTGAGAGTGACGATAGGCAGCGAGGAAAGCGGCGTGAGTGGAAGCTCCAGTGCTCTATTAGAAGTCATACTGATACTGTCGAGTTCATTAGTTAAGGTCACAAGTCCAGTCTTCCTCCTCCACTGCTCTGTGTCTCCTCCGCTCCTCTGATATGCTGACAATGCTCCTGCAGCAAATCAGAGTATTTGAGAATGAGGAGACACTTAACGGTGGAAGTGAGTGTTTAGTGTTGGATGATTGCTGGCCGCTTAGATATCTCAATGTTTAACACACAAACAGCTTTATTCTTTGTTAGCTTATGCAGTTAATGTTTCTAGCTTAACTCTTTAATGTGTTGACTGGTAATGACAGGGCACTTGTTAGTTCATTTGGAGCCACTGGAATGCTTTGTTGAGTGGAGGCTGAGCGGTCAGGCACTGGATCTGTGGCCTGAAGGTTGAGTCTGATTTCTACACGTGACATGCTTTGGTCAGAGTGGCGGCCTTTCACTTCTTACCCATCACTGTTATCGTGCTACTATTTTTTTTTTTTTTTATCTAGAAGGGCAATGGCCAAGGGTAATAAAATTTATATAAGAATGCGGCAGTTGAAGGCGCCAGTCTTCAGATCCTTCCTATTACCGTTATCGTGCGGCGTGATCTCACCACTTCAGCGGCAAGCGATATTCCCCACTCATGTAGTATTCAAAATGGAATATGTTATTGAGCCAAAGTAAAACTGTCGTCATTTACAAGTCTGAAGTATTCCAAACATCACTCTTTGCTCTCAGTGACTCCTGTCGAAATTATGAACTTGTCTGTTGTAGGATGAGGTTTATGAGATTATTATTTTTTTTTATTTATTTTTTTTATCACAAGCGAGTCCTGCAATAGTTAAGCATCGATGTCAGGGCCTTGCGGGGCGCCGCTAGAGACCGGCAGCTGATGTGGAACCTTTATTCTTATTGTGGCCAGCTTTCGATACAGTTGTGCTTGTTGTTTCCGCCACTGCATTGCCCGACTTCTGACAGGGACTGTAATCGATAAGGAGAATAATCTACCGGCCACCTCGATAACGTAGGACTAAATCATCACTTTCCTCTTTTTTTTTTTTCTTCTTAATCATTCTGAGAAGCCTCGATGATTACTCGTATTATCTTTGTGATGAAGCGTGGAGCATTTGGTCTTGGAACGACTGACCCAAGAATACACTATGACTGTCGCTTCTGATGCTACTACTACTACTACTACTACTACTACTACTACTACTACTACTACTATTACTACTACTACTACTACCACTGGTGCCGCTGCTGCTGCTACTACTATTACTACTTAGACTACCACTATAACAGCAACAGCAGCAACAGCAGCAACAATAACCATCAATGTTGTGTCATTCGCAAACAGCAATTGATTCACACTCCGTTCTTCAACCACGACTGTTACCTGACCCAGTCCTCCACCCATAAAAAAGAGCGGGGAAAGCCTCAACAGTAATATTATCGTTGTCACTGCCATTATCTCCGATCCTACTTAAGACACTAAATGTACTTGACCTTCAATTACTGCTGGATAAGCAGCGTGAGGTATATACCATGTACTACAACAGCAGCAGCAACAACAACAACAACAACAACAACAACAACAGCAACAACAACAACTACTACTACTACTACTACTACTACTACTAAACACACACACACACACGAGGGCGGAACTGCTGGCCTTCCACTCCTGCCAGGTTGTACGGTCACACACCTCGCCTCACGGCCAGTAAACCTGCTCCTACATGCTAACCAGAGGCGGCAGTGTTAAGGAGACAAACCCACACTGCCCCTGCCCGACCTGGGACTCCAACCCGCGGCTATGGGCAAAAATGGCGTCTCAGAATGAATATATCTGTGGAATAAGAACATAAGAACATAAGAAATAAGGGAAGCTGCAAGAAGCCACCAGGCTTACACGTGGCAGTCCCTGTATGAAATATACCTACCTATTTCCACCTATCATCCCCATCCATAAACCCGTCTAATCTTCTCTTAAAGCTCCCTAATGTCTTAACACTAACAACATGATTACTGAGTCCGTTCCACTCATCTACCACTCTATTTGAAAACCAATTTCTTCCTATTTCTTTCTTAAACCTAAATTTTTCAAGCTTGAACCCGTTATTTCTTGTTCTGTCCTGGTTGCTAAGAATTTTGTTTGTCCCCCTTGTTATAACCCTTATGCCATTTAAAGACTTCTATCAGGTCCCCTCTTAACCTACGTGTCTCTAAAGAATGTAAATTTAACAGCTTCAATCTCGCCTCGTAAGGAACACTCCTCATCAGCCATAGCAATTATTATTGTGTATATTCATCGCTCATATTCCATTGTCCAGTATTCCACGTGCACTGTCCTCACGTGGCCAGTCTGATCCATCTTTAACCTTTTCGCCTTCCTCTCTCCCTCTCAAGGTAACATCACACCTTCCCTACATTCCTGCCAGTCCTTAGGGAATACACTGCATTGCCCTCCTTGTCTTGCTCGCAGGGCATTGGTCAGAATAACGACCTTTGCCGTTAGTCCCTTTACCCCATTTCCAGGCACCTGATTGGCCACCCCTTCATGTCAGATTCTCGAACCTGATTCACTTTCTTCCACATAAACAGAGGCTGTATGTGTAGGTAGAGTCAGTCACCAGACAGTCAGCAGTCAGTCTTCAGAGAGAGTCAGATCAGATCAGAGACAGTTCAGGAAGAGAGTGAAGCATTGTCACGTCCGTCGTAATCTGTGTCCTGATATCACGCGTGTACATCTCCGTCCATCATTAAATCAAGAAAGTACATCTGTCTGTTGTGTTTCCTTCATTTACTCTAATCAATCATAGTCTAACCCACTATCCACTTACTCCACGTTACCAGTATTCATCGCAGGATCCACGAGCCACCACCATCTCCAGCAACATCCAGTAAGTCAAGCAACCAGTCAAATTAATCCAGCACAAGTGGCAGCGCTTCTCGATCCACGTGGTGTACCTTCTCCGAAACATGAACAAGTCGACGTCCCGCAGCGTGTGTCGCAAGATCCGATGCATTGTTCGTGTTATCGTCTTGGGTTTCTCCTGGTGATGTCAATATATAACACCACCTGCTGTGTTGATATAATTCTTGTAAACATCTTGATTGGCATTGACCAAAGTTAAGATGAATGAAGGAGAAAATACGATATCTATGAATGTTGTGACTTGATGGAGATTAGATTTCCAAGTACAAAAGGACATAGTCTTTATGCTACCTTCTTCACCTGAACAAACTGTAGCCTGGTAGTGGAAATTTGCTAAAAGCTCTGTTGGATGTGCGTCCGCGGTGCTGCCATGCTGACAACATCGTAACCTTCCAAGTAGACAATTTCTCCTCGCTCCTGAGATTTACTTTTTATATTGTAAGCATTAACATAACAACATTTGGGATTATTGCAAAACAGATGGGTAGTTTCTTTATTACCTTTCTACTTTGTCTTTTTATTTATTTATTTATTTATTTTTTACTTACGGGCATTCACCGCATCGTTAAAGAGGTGTCTGAGTCTCGTTGACCCTGCTGAATTTAGTGCAATCCGTCACTTCAGAACAAAATTCTCTGGTCGTATAAGTTGCTCCAGAGATTAACAAACTACCCTTCCTCTCCGCAAGGGTTAACGAAACGAGGATTTATGGTGAGCGTCTGTCATGGCTTGTGTTGTTTGCGTTTAGTCTGAGAGGGACGCAAATGTTTTCTGTTTTCGATCTTTACCTCCTTATCATCTCACTGTACTTAGCCAGACACACCTCCTGTGTGTGTCCTTCGCTCCCACGTGGATTAGGGGCAAGGTGTCTAAGGGCCTATTTCAGAGTCTCTTGGTAAGCTAAATAAACAAAACGCTTCTATTTGTTTGAGGGCTTACCAACATGGGGAGCGTTTTGGTTGGATAGTTTATGAAGAGTGTGGTATTCGTGCTACTGCCTTACCAGTTCCAATATTTGATACGCTCCTAATCGGAAAGCACCGGCCAAAGTTGACTGTGGAACCCTATTAGAGCCGAGGTGGTTTTGTTGGCTAGCTAGCAACAGAAAATGGGTGACTGTGGATGTGGCCTTTAGTTCTCTGTGACATCCTCAAAAGTTCCAGTGTTGCCTCTTACGACAGCCCGGCCCATGTGCTGAAAGCTTCGTTAATCATTGTGTTCACACTTCATGGAGTCATCGCTCAATTTCATGTCCTCATTTTCTTTTGTAATTAACTAAGAATTTCAAAGTCGTCGTGTGTTGTAAGAAGCAACGAACGCTTCATGTCCCGCGCTCGTGTAGCGTCATTCCTGACAGGAGGAGGAGGAGGAGGAGGAGGAGGAGGAGGAGGAGGGACATTAATTTTAAACGTTGTTCTGTTGTTGGATTCTTTTATATTTTCAGGTAGTTTATTTCATTTTCTACAGATTAAATAGATTAGAAAATTCTTTTGTGTCTCTAGTTTTGGAAATACAGGGCAAATATTTAGCCGATTTCTAGTAGTTCTGTAATGAATTTCGAATGATTTTTAAAAAGAAAAATAACTGACGTGATTGTAGCTCACCTAAAAAGAGGGGCAGTGTGGTCATCAAAGGCCGAATTGGTAATTATTATTATGATTCTTTTCTGTGGCAAGACCAGAGGTTTGACTGCTGTCTTATTTGCCGCCCCCCACACGACGTTAATGTTATTGAGGAGGTTTGATTCAGGATCAATGTTTTGTAAAGTATGTGAATCAATAAAGTCATCACTAAATTTATACTCAGGTTTGCAAAACTCATTTAGTGTTAACGTGTGATTATGATCGATACCAATTGAGTCAAAATCATTCTTCACTTAAAACAGATGCAAAAAGTCATAATAAGAAATAAAGAGCATTCATAACAAGTGCTACAAGTCGCTTTAGAACTCTTGGATTTGGCGCCTCGCGTTTGCACAGTGTTCTTCCTTCTGATCAGATTTGAGACCAGTAGGTAGCGACTCGGCCAGCGTAGCTGAAGCACTGATACCCTCGCCAGCACTAGTACTTGGCCTTACTGGTCCTGATGCGTCCACGTTCGAAGCATTTGTTGTGGGTTGTTCATTGTCCCGAGCTGCAGTCTTTGGTTGCTCACTCCTATCTCGAATGATCAGCTTTGTATGATTGAAGTAAGCAATTTTCCCTGGAGCTCTTGCCTGCTTCAGAGCAAGTAAATGAGCTTTTCTTTCATTCACTGACGATTCACACAGGTCTTCGTTTACAAAGATGTTCGTATTCTTCAATCTGGACGAGTCTCGTGAGGCTTCTCGGCAAAGTTCACGAACCTTGCAGTCACTGTGCGGGGATGAGACACTTCACGGGCTGTGATGAGACCACACCCGGTGAGCTCTTTCTGACTGGACTGTCCCGACCTTAACACGTTTCGAAGCAGGCGCTAGACCTTGTCTTGCACCACTTCCCAAGTCTCCTTTGGCGTTTCATCTGTCCCGGTGAAGGGATGATTATTTCCTGTTGAGTAATCCAACTGAAAGTCCACCAGGTCAATTAGTTTTTACATGTTATCTTCTATGTCAGACTTCTTGGTTTGTACTTTCTTCAGTGTTGACACTTCATGTTTCAGTGACTTGTATTCACTCTTCAGGTCTTCAACTTTATTTTGTGTGAATTAGAGAGAGCGAATGAGCTTGGAGTTTGGGATTCAAGATGTCAAGTCCTGCAGTAACATACAAGTTGTGTCTTTCTACACTTTTTGCTGAACCTCCAACACAAGCTTAATATCTTCAATAGTCAGCAAGTTACCAGATGCAGGTTACTCGTACGCAAAGTGTTGTACTTTGTAGATTCAGAGTGAAGGAATGTGTGTTAGCAGAGCTTCAAGTAGGCACGTTTTTTTCGCCACCGCAAGCTCGCCAACTCTCTCTCTCTCTCTCTCTCTCTCTCTCTCTCTCTCGAACAGCCTCTCCTCGCCGTGTGTCAACACCTGCTGC
>NC_087175.1:3870000-3877500 GCF_035594125.1 Scylla paramamosain | reverse complement strand
AAAAAAAAAAAAAAAAAAAAAAAAAACGAAACGGATGATGATGATGAGAAAGACCATAAGATCCAAACACAGAAAAAAAAAAAAAAAAAAAAAAAAAAAAAAACGCATAGAATCTTCTAATTTTACGAGTGGAAGGAGGAAAGGAAGAGGAAGAAACAAAACAACTCAATACAGAACAATACCTCGGGCCGTTATGACCTTCGGATCCCTCCTTTATTTTTTTTTTTCATTTTTTTTCTTCATGTTCTTTATTATTAATTTCAATACATATAATATAATATAGAGTCATTTATTTATTTTTTGTTATTTCTTCACTTATTTATATTTATACTCATACACTTCGGATAAACTCTTTAGAAAAATACAAAACATGGTCTCGTGAGTTGAGATATTGAGTGAGTCAGTGAGAGAAGGTTGGGATGGGAACGGAAAATAAATCTTTAGTCTTGATCTTGCGTCGACGCGTCACTTCCTGTCCAACGGGTTCACAATATACCACGGATCAAAACAAAACAAAACAAAACGCACGCGCGAACACTCATTCGTCTTTCTTAACGGAGTGACAATATTGTGTTAATAAGAAAGGAGATATACAGACTGGCACGCACACACACACACACACACACACACACACACACACACACACACACACACACACACACACACACACACACACACACACACACACACACACGATAAATATAACCCAAAAAAGAGAAAAATCTTTAAAACGAAACAACAAGCAAACATTTTCACCTTTCCAGTGTTTACAAAGATCAGATCAGCACGCCCACACACCGCTGCCTGGCGTCATCTATGTACATATATACACACATATACACGAGCTGGAAGATTCGATCAGCTTCCCCTAAGACGAGAAGTTGTTTACCAAAAGTGAGCATGTTATTATACGTAAATTTTATCCGTTTTCTTTGAGAGTTTGGCTTTCACGTTTTCTTCACCACAAAAAAAAGAACGGAAACCAAAAGTAGTCCTCGAAATGGATAAATGATATAGCTGAGCATTAACTGATCATAAATAAACAGATGATTAACTAAGCTGACAACAAATAACAACTTAGTCGGTACATGAACAAATCAACAAATAAAGAATAATTCCACACAGACCGAGTTACTTTTTTCTTACTAACTACACAATAAATTGGGGCTAGTAAATGTGTGAAGACAATAATAATAAAACAAAAAGTGAAGAAAATAAACACAGAAATATTCCACACAAATCCTGATAATCTCTTTTTATCAAACTGCTGAATAACGAACGGTATGGAAATTTTACTCCAAAGCAATGGTCATAAAAAAAATAAAATAAAAACGAATGAAAATAAAAGTGAATAAACAAGATAGACAGAGAAATTAATCAGTCATATGAACTTTCCTAAAAAATAACTAAGTCACACACACGAACAAAAAGAAAAGAAAAAGAAAAACACGACAAAATTAAATCATATTCCCTTGTTTTCCTTCTTCCTTTTCATTACTTGCGCCAAATGATTATCAATAGGAAGTCACCTCGTTTCTCCTCCTCCTCGTTTTCTTTTCACCACACCACATCATCACAAATAAGGTTTCGCTTTTTTCTCTTTCTTTTTCACTGTCTTCAGCAAGAGTTCCAAGATTCCAGACAATTCCAGCTGGACAAAGAAGTTCCAGACATCACAGAACACGTGACATTAATAAAGGTTATCTTTCTTTTCCTCTTTTTTTTTGTAATTTTCTTTTCATCACTCGCACGTTATCGTCAATAAAAG
Organism: Scylla paramamosain; assembly: GCF_035594125.1. Classification (NCBI taxonomy): domain Eukaryota; kingdom Metazoa; phylum Arthropoda; class Malacostraca; order Decapoda; family Portunidae; genus Scylla; species Scylla paramamosain. Next base: position 3,875,732 of record NC_087175.1, on the reverse strand, counting down.
TTCTATGCTTCCAGGGCTCCGGAGGTTTCCAGTTAGGCAAATAAGAGGTAAGAATAGGTATCCACGGTTTCAGACAACTCCAGTTAGACAAATAACAGGTTAAAATAGGTATCCATGGTTTCAGACAACTCCAGTTAGACAAATAACTGGTTAAAATAGGTATCCACGGTTTCAGACAATTTCAGTTAGGCAAATAACAGGTAAAAATCAGTATCCAGGTTTTCCAGGTAAAGACAGAAGTGGTAAACATCGGAGTGAAACTGATCAGGATTCCAGAGTTTCATTGAGTCTCAACTGGGTAAACAAACACGAGGTAGAAATGAAAAGTTATTTGGCACCAGTAAACGTTCCAGGATTCCACTTACATAGAAAAAAAAAAATAAATAAATAAATAAAATAAAATAAATAAAAAAAATAAAAAAAAAAAAATAAATAAATAAATAAATAAATAAATAAATAAATAAATAAAATAAAAGTAGCAATCAAGCCACGTGGAATTAGTAAGACTTTCAGCAAGATCCAGTAAGATTAAGACTTGCTGCAAATCACAAGACACAGAAATCAAGAAGAGTTACGTGAAATTTTAAAGAGTTTCAGATTTCCAGTTAGACAAAAATGTGGTGGGAGTCTGATGTCACAGAAGTCAAGAGTTACATGGAATCAGTAAGCGCTTCCAGGGATTCCAGGGCTCCAATGACACACAGAAGCGGTGGAACTCGACTGATATGCAATTAAAAAGAGTTCCAGAAGGTTCCAGTTAGGTGAAGACATGGTGGCACTAGTTAAGGAAATTAAAAGCCACATGAAGGAGTGAGAGTTTCCAGAATCCCAATTAGTTACCTGTTGTCAGGGAGCGTTTCCTGGAGCCCAATTAGACAGATAAGCAGTGGATCTGTCATTTCCCGCTACTGATTTGGCGGGATTAGTAACACTCGTCGCCGCTAGGTCACAGAACTAAGATTAATATGGGATCAGAAACGTTTCAATGATTCCAGGGGTCTAATTCGACACAAACGGTACATCTCGAGTCACTTCCTGCTGCTGACCTGCTGGAACTGTCATTTGCCACCAGTAGTCGTAGAATTAAACGTTACATTGGATCATTAAGGGCTTCCAATTTTCAGGGGTCCAACTAGACACAAGGGGGATGGGGGGATCTCGAATCGTTTCCGGCCACTGACCACTAACAGTTCCAGGTTGGCAGGCAGTGAGGCCGCAGCGTCATGGCTCCCGGTCTCTGCTCTGCTCCTCGCCGCCGCGCGCTGCCCACCCCCATATAAATCTTGCCTTCACGGACAGAAAAAAGGGAATTTACCACCCTCATAATTCATGGCTGGGGAAGGATTCATTTTTGGGTCTTGTCGTGAGGCGCATTTTCATTTGATATCGATTCTCTCTCTCTCTTTTTTTTTTCAGAATTTAATTTTTTGTTTTTTGTTTGCGCGGGACGAATGACGATTTGGGATTGATTTTTTTTACCTTTGATTTTGCTATTAATTTCTTTTGCCTTAGTTTTTTTTTTTTTTCTTGTCGCGAGATGCATTTTAATTTGGTAGTTTTTTTTTTTCGGCCTTTGGTTTTTTGCTTTTAAGTTTGTTCCTTTTCCGATTTTTTTTTCGGTTCTACCTTTATTTTTTTTATTTTCCTTTTCCAAATTTAGAATATCGTGTTTACACTGAATTTATTACCGTTCCTTTCCTCCCTCCTGTTTTACATTTTCAAATTTATTTAGGTTTTTCTTACTTCAACTTTTCCATTTTTCTGTTCTTCACGTTATTTTCAGCTTTTCCATGTTAAAGGTCACGTGATTAGATTTCCTTTGTACTCCTATTTTTTTTCAATTTTTCGTCGTCTCCTTTACAAAGTATACTTATAACGTTTACGTAATTCATTTACTTATTCATTTATTATGGCTGCTTTTATAATAGGTGTTCTTTGTCTTTTCTCTTTCGTAATCATGTGGGGTCCTCTCTCTCTCTCTCTCTCTCTCTCTCTCTCTCCTCTCTCTCTCTCTCTCTCTCTCTCTCTCTCTCTCTCTCTCTCTGTCGTTTTTTCATCATCTTCGGCTCAAATGAAAAGGAAAATGGAAGAGGAAGAGTAGAAGGAGGAGGAGGAGAAGGGAAAACGTATAAGAAAATAAGGAATGGCATAATGACAAATAAATGCCAAAATAACCAATAAATGAAAAAAAAAAAAAAAAAAGCACGCGCACGCACGCACGCACGCACGCACGCACGCACGCACACACACACACACACACACACACACACACACACACACACACACACACACACACACACACACACACACACACATATCTCAAATAACACAAACAACAATAACAACAACAAAAGCGACAAACAGTAATAACCCAAATTATAACGACCAAACCAAACTGATACTAAAAAAAAAAGAAAAAAAATTACAAAAAAAAAAAAAACCCTGAAAAAAAAACATTAGAGAAAATACAAGAGAAGGAATGAAAACAAGGAATATGCAAAAAGGGAAGGAAAAAAATATATATAGCAGGTAGGAGGGAATAGAAGAAATACAAAAAAGAGAAAACAAGAAAGAAAAGAGAAAGGAATAAAAAAAAAGAAAAAAAAAGAAAAGGAGGAAAACGGAAACCAAAATAAGATTAGAAAACCCAAAAAGGAGAAAAAGAGAAGTAACAGAAAAGAGAAAAATAAGTGAAAAAACAAGAAACAGAAGAAAATAAATAAGAAAAAAATGACAAGGAAAAAAAAAGGAAGTAATACAATTAGCGAAAAAAAAAATAAATAAATAAAGTGAAGAAACAGAAAAGTAAAAAAAAAGAAAAAAAAAAAAAAAAAAAAAAAAAAGCCAAATTATTTAGTCATGAAAGCTTGCGGGGGATCAGGAAGCGGAAGAGGAGCAGGAGGCGAGAGAGGAGAGAGAGGAGGAGGAGGAGGAGGAAGAGGAGGATCAGCGACGTTGATTGGCTTCTCTGTCTCGCATGACGGACCAATAGCAACGTGAGGATCGCTAAGAATGTCCGTGATTGGCAGAGAAGAATCCCGCTTGCTGTGATTGGCTCTTGTGCTGGTGGTGGTGGTGGTAGTGGTGGTGGTGGCAGTAGTGGTGGTGGTGGTGGTGGTAGTGGTGTCCCAGTTGTCCAGTAAGCAAGCAACCTCCCGGAATCCATCCAAAAATTTTGCACTGCCGCTACAGCTCTCCAGACCTAAGGAGGGGAGGGGGTGAGGGTGGCACTGGTCTCGGTACGGGTGTTATTGGTATTACTGTCTGTTGTTGTTGTTGTTGTTGTTGTTGTTGTTGTTGGTATTACTGTCTGTTGTTGTTGTTGGTATTACTGTCTGTTGTTGTTGTTGTTGGTATTACTGTCTGTTGCTGTTGTTGTTGGTATTACTGTCTGATGTTGTTGTTGTTGTTGGTATTACTGTCTGATGTTGTTGGTATTACTGTCTGTTGTTGTTGGTATTACTGTCTGTTGTTGTTGTTGGTATTACTGTCTGTTGTTGTTGTTGTTGTTGTTGGTATTACTGTCTGATGTTGTTGTTGTTGGTATTACTGTCTGTTGTTGTTGTTGTTGTTGTTGGTATTACTGTCTGATGTTGTTGGTATTACTGTCTGTTGTTGTTGTTGTTGTTGTTGGTATTACTGTCTGATGTTGTTGGTATTACTGTCTGTTGTTGTTGGTATTACTGTCTGTTGTTGTTGTTGGTATTACTGTCTGATGTTGTTGTTGGTATTACTGTCTGTTGCTGTTGGTATTACTGTCTCTGTTGTTACTGATATTATTCTCTGTGTTGTTATTACTATTCTCTCTCTCTCTCTCTCTCTCTCTCTCTCTCTCTCTCTCTCTGTTGTATTATTCACTGTTATTATTGATACTGTTATTACTTTGTTGTTATTGCTATTGCTGTTATTATCATTACTATCTTTACTCTCTCTTTTATTATCGTTACTATCATTCTACCTATTATTATCATTACCATTACTCTCTTATTGCCATTACCACTGCACTATTATCATCATTACTACTATTGCTACTCTCATTATTATCATTACCATTACTGCTGCTCTACCTGTCACTGTCACTGCTGATGGTACCACTAACATAATTACTGCTACTGTCATTACAAGGAAGAAAGAAGAGGAAATAAGTATTGCACAAGATATCCCTCGAAACTTGCAGGTGCCCTCACGTTTTTTGTGTTCTAAGGTTATCATCACAAAAAACGAAAATGAATGCCACACAAAAAAAAAAATAAATAAAATAAAATAAATAAATAGATATTAAATAAATAAATAAAATAATAAATAAATAGATAAATAAATAAAGAATAAATTGCAAGTTCCCTTATGTCTTGTATTCTCACTTGATCACAAAGACCAAAAATGAGAATAGCAAAACACACACACACACACACACACACACACATACTAAATAAATAAATAAATAAATGAATAAATAAAATAAATAAATAAATAGAAAAAAAAAAACTTGCTCTGCCCTACTAATTCCTCGCAGTTTCCCTTCTATATCGCATTCTCGCCCTCCCAAGCCATCAACTCACACGAGGACAGCGAGCCGGGCGAGGAACTGTCCCCCTCATAAGCATAATTTCTCAGATCATCGCCTTGAGAGGAATGTTGGCCACCCCCTCCTCCTCCTCCTCCTCCTCCTCCTCCTCCTCCTCCCCCTCCACCCTTCTTCCCAGCCCCAGAGGAGGAGGAGAGTGGACAAGTGGTGGTGCGTGGGTGCTCCTCCGCTCCACTACTGGTGACGGACGCCGCATCCACTTGCAGTACATCCACATCTGAAGGGGTGTGGATTAGAACAGTTAGGATTGGGGAGATTAAGGTTGGGGATAAGAAAATGGTTAAGATTGGTAGGGTAAGAAAGGGTTAAAATTGGAAGGGTGAAGAAAGTGTGGGTTTGTTAAAGGGAAGAGGGGTGTGTGGTTGGTGATTTTGTTTGTTTGTTTGTTTGTTTGTTTGTTTTTGTTGGTATTTTGAGGATTAGTGTTGTTTTTTGTTGTTGTTTGTTTGTTTGTTTGTTTGTTTGTTTGTTTGTTTCTTCGTTCATGGTTGGTGTTTTCTTTTGACTTTTTTTTTCTGTGTATTTTGTGTTTGTATTGTTTGTTGTTGTTGTTGTTGTTTTGGCATCACTTTCATTCTTCTTAACATTATAATTATCTAATCTACTACTACTACTACTACTACCACCACTACTACTACTACTACTACTACTACTACTACTACTACTACTACTACTACTACCACCACCACCACCACCACCATTTCTACTGCTACAACTACCACCACCACCATCACCACTACAGGTAACTCCCCCAACATTACACACACACACACACACACACACACACACACACACACACACACACACACACACACACACACACACACACCTGCAATATTAGGGTTCCTGGACCACGCGGGCTGTCCATTGCTTTTAGGAGGTTTGAGCAGCTGCATCTCCAGGAGGTTGGGCGTGTGCGCGGGCGTGGTGGGGGCGTGGGCGTGGGTGGCCTCTCTCAGGGTATGGGCGTCCTCCTTGGCTACGCTTGTAGAGCCTCTCCTGACGGCGGCGCGGCGGTGGTGCTGGTGGAGCAGGAAGGCGCCCACGAGTACTGAGGGGAGAGAGGTGTTAATATACTGCTACTACTACTATTGCTGCTACTATTTAGAGGGACTGCCACGTGTAATTGCAGCTTCCCTTATTTGGT
>NC_087175.1:3862500-3865000 GCF_035594125.1 Scylla paramamosain | reverse complement strand
GGCAGTTGCCGGACTGTGGGGCTTCAATGCCTGCACGTGCTTCTCTGCTCAGTGTAAGGGAGTAAATAATTTTCATATCCTAAAATCCAGTTTTACAAAATTCCCACCCAAAACTCCCAAGTCCCGCTGTTTGTTGTGCCTTGAGAGAGAGAGAGAGAGAGAGAGAGAGAGAGAGAGAGAGAGAGAGAGAGAGAGAGAGAGAGAGAGAGAGAGAGAGAGAGAGAGAGAGAGAGAGAGAGAGAGAGAGAGAGAGAGAGATTATGAAATTATATATTTGCGCGATGGGCGATGGGAGCGCAGCCAACGTGTGCGTGCACCAAGACGCTGGTGTGTAAGCTGCCACTGCCACTGCCACTGCTACTACATGTAGCGAGCAAGGACGCGCGGGTCTGGAAGAATGCGCGGGTCTGGAAGAATGCGCGGGTCCTTCCTGACGTGGGCGTTTGCGCCGCGTTGTACATGCGTGCACTACGTCATGTGAATGGTCCTATCGAACTCTATTGAATGTTAAAACGCTGCGCACGCGTTTGAAAGAGCCACGAGATAAAGGCCCACAATCTTACAATTTTTTTTTTCTCTCAAGAGAACTTTCTTCAAGGGCCACTGAAATATGTACAGCGCGTGTTGTAATGAATACTTTTCATCTTGATGCAGAAGAAAAACGAACTAAGTAACAACCTTACGTAACTTTCTGTTCACACAGACTATTTTCAAAGGCCACAGAGGCGCATGCGCAGACTGGCGCTGCAAGGAGTGTTTCTCACCTTGAAGTGTGAACATAAGGAAGTGAGACACGGGGCAATATTCTTTTTTATTTTTTTCCTCATCAGGACTATTTGCAAACAGCACAGAGATAGACAGACGTGTTGCAGAGAGTGCTTCTCCTCTTGGTGGTACAGAAGATACTGAGGTATGAGCAAAAGGACTAAGGAACTAATAATTCTTGCACGTTGTCACCCCGGATTATTTTTCAGGGGCCACACAAATAAACAGACGTGTTGCAGTGAGTGTTTCTCTTGGTGGCGCTGACTCATCGTTGAGGTACTGTTAAAATCACGATAACCGCCTTTACACCTCAGTCATTTCCTGTACACCATCTTATAAATTGACTATTAGATAAGACGGCAAAACGCTTCAGAACACGTACGTAACATGGAGAGATAAGATCAGTGGATGTGTTCACTACGATATCCACCTCACAAGGAAATAAAAGTTCATCAGGTCAAGAAGATACTAGCGTGTAGATAACAGTAGGGAAGTTAAAAAAAGATCATATCTCTTGTACTTAAGTCTTATCTCGGCTCGTTCTGAGAGGCTCTCGTGGTAGAAACTGAGGCTCACAGGAGTGTTTTCATGCTTCTAATGGTGGTGCCAGGCTGCAAGAAAGGTTATGACGTTTATCAAGTTCTTTTCAAGGTTCAAGTTTTGCTCTAACAGGCTCTTGCATAAGTTATTACAGTTTTATAAGGTTTAAGACTCAAGAGATGGTTTAACAGATTCAAGTAAAGGTTAATCGTTTTATCAAGTGCTTTCATGATTCAAGTAATAGTTTAAAAGACTACTATGTAAATTAGTGGTATTTTCAAGCGTTTTCATGCATCTAATGATAGTTTGATTGTCTAGTGAAAATTACTTAGGTTTTCAAGAGAGTTTTCGTAATACAAATAACAGCTTAATATTCGAACGAGTTATTCGAGTTTTCAAGATTAATTTCATGAATCCATTAATAAATTAACAAGGATTCTACATCGTCAGGTGGAAAAAGCTTAGCGAAAATCTGATCTATAGGTAATAATCTTCTTGGCCTTTGAAAACAGCCTTGATGGGAGAACAAGGCGCTTCAGAACACAAGACAGAGAGTGCCAAGCGTAATTAAATAGATATGCAGGTTGTATTCTGAAACCCACTTCTTCATTAATGATAGGAAAGCTGAGGAACATGTTTAGAAATTAATGGCAAGAGTAATTAGCGAAAAAGAGAGAAATTAAAGTGACAGGCGTAATACATAGATTATTAACATGTTGCATTATGGAAACTACCTGTTTATTTAATGACGGAGAAGTGACCGAAGAATGTTTTAGAAATGAATGGCAAAAGTAACAGGCGAAAGTGAAGGAAATTAGACAGTGACACGTATAATATATAGAGGAAACGACAGAAATTAGAGATGTAGCATTTACAGAGAAGGAGAGAAATTAGAAGTCAGTATACAAAGAAAAGGAGAGAAATTAGAGGTGTCTGGAGAGGAGGAGAGAGACTGGAGGTACAATACATAGAGCCAGGAAGAGAAATTATAGAGACATGAGTAATAGTTATCAAAAGGGAGAAAATCAGTGACATCTGTAAATAGTTGAAGAAAATGAGAGAAGTTTGAGTCCCAGTTGTAGTATGTGTAGTGTTGTGAGACGAGAGGAATCAGAGTGACAGTGCGACGAGAGGAATCAGAGTGACAGTGCGGGACCAAGAGTGACAGGTGAGGTGTGTATATGTTAACCTGCTG